>NC_056447.1:54847370-54852370 GCF_018296145.1 Oncorhynchus tshawytscha | reverse complement strand
AAACACCACACCACCTGGCTGCTACCACAGTACAGGGCGGGCCGACCTAAACTTTTCATCGGCTCGCCTAAGTCCAAACGTATTGTATTTTTATTTTTTGTTTTTTACATATATTTACATGATGGAAAAAACGCTTTCTGTGTAAACTTAAACGACTAAAACCACATATAAAGAATGTAGAACATTAATATGTAGTCTGTCTGTATAGGGTATTAGTGAATACACTGTTGTTATGACACTAAGTTCCAGGAGGTTAATGGTATGTTATGACAGTAAGTTCCAGGAGGTTAGTGGTATGTTTCTCAGTAAGTTCCAGGAGGTTAGTGGTATGTTATGACAGTACGTTCCAGGAGGTTAGTGGTATGTTATGACAGTACGTTCCAGGAGGTTAGTGGTATGTTATGACAGTACGTTCCAGGAGGTTAGTGGTATGTTATGACAGTAACTTCCAGGAGGTTAGTGGTATGTTATGACAGTAAGTTCCAGGAGGTTAGTGGTATGTTATGACAGTAAGTTCCAGGAGGTTAGTGGTATGATTTGTAGAATTGCAGGAAATTGGCTTTAAAACGGCAACATTTTCTCTCCGCTCCATGGAGAAATTTCTAGAATTGCAGGAAATTGGCTTACAAATGCAAATGTCTCTACACTGCCAATATGGGGCCCTCTAAAATTCACTCTCACCACCTGAGCCCCTTTGCGATCCAGAAAAAAAACCCTGCATTAGAACTCAAAGGCTCTTTGGCTGCATTTACACAGGCAGCCCAATTCTGATATTTTTCCACTAATTGGATCAGATCTTTTAGCCAATAATTTAGCAAAATATCATAATTGGCCTTTGAGTTCTTTGAGCTCTTTGCACTGTTTTCACCTTCTAACCAACTGGGCAAAACATTTCGAACGGTTTTGACCGCTGAAAACGGAGATGTTTTTAATGTTTTCTTAAGTGTCTTTATTGTCCTGTTTTAGTTTTTTTGCCCACTTAACAAAGACACTTCAGTTGGAGACCAGGTTCCCTTGACCTCACTGGGTGTAGAGCCGACTGGGTGTAGAGCCCACTGGGTAGAGAGCCCACTGGGTGTAGAGCCCACTGGGCAGAGAGCCCACTGGGTAGAGAGCCCACTGGGTGTAGAGAGCCCACTGGGTGTAGAGAGCCCACTGGGTGTAGAGCCCACTGGGTGTAGAGAGCCCACTGGATGTAGAGCCCACTGGGTAGAGAGCCCACTGGGTGTAGAGCCCACTGGGTGTAGAGCCCACTGGGTATAGAGCCCACTGGGTAGAGAGCCCACTGAGTATAGAGCCCACTGGGTAGAGAGCCCACTGGATGTAGAGCCCACTGAGTATAGAGCCCACTGGGTAGAGAGCCCACTGAGTATAGAGCCCACTGGGTAGAGAGCCCACTGGATGTAGAGCCCACTGGGTAGAGAGCCCACTGGGTGTAGAGCCAACTGGATGTAGAGCCCACTGGGTAGAGAGCCCACTGGGTAGAGAGCCCACTGGGTGTAGAGCCCACTGGGTAGAGAGCCCACTGGGTGTAGAGCCCACTGGGTGTAGAGCCCACTGGGTATAGAGCCCACTGGGTAGAGAGCCCACTGAGTAGAGAGCCCACTGGGCAGAGAGCCCACTGGGCAGAGAGCCCACTGGGTAGAGAGCCCACTGGGTAGAGAGCCCACTGAGTAGAGAGCCCACTGGGTATAGAGCCCACTGGGTAGAGAGCCCACTGAGTATAGAGCCCACTGGGTAGAGAGCCCACTGGATGTAGAGCCCACTGAGTATAGAGCCCACTGGGTAGAGAGCCCACTGAGTATAGAGCCCACTGGGTAGAGAGCCCACTGGATGTAGAGCCCACTGGGTAGAGAGCCCACTGGGTGTAGAGCCAACTGGATGTAGAGCCCACTGGGTAGAGAGCCCACTGGGTAGAGAGCCCACTGGGTGTAGAGCCCACTAGAGCCCACTGGGCAGAGAGCCCACTGGGCAGAGAGCCCACTGAGTAGAGAGCCCACTGAGTAGAGAGCCCACTGGGTAGAGAGCCCACTGGGGCAGAGAGCCCACTGGGTGTATAGAGCCCACTGGGTATAGAACCCACTGGGTAGATAGCCCACTGGGCAGAGAGCCCACTGGGTAGAGAGCCCACTGGGTAGAGAGCCCACTGGGTAGAGAGCCCACTGGGTGTAGAGAACCCACTGGGTGTAGAGAGCCCACTGGGTAGAGACCCCACTGGGTAGAGAGCCCACTGGGTAGAGAGCCCACTGGGTAGAGAGCCCACTGGGTGTAGAGCCCACTGGGTAGAGAGCCCACTGGGTGTAGAGCCCACTGGGTAGAGAGCCCACTGGGTAGAGAGCCCACTGGGCAGAGAGCCCACTGGGTGTAGAGCCCACTGGGCAGAGAGCCCACTGAGTAGAGAGCCCACTGGGTGTAGAGCCCACTGGGTAGAGAGCCCACTGGGTGTAGAGCCCACTGCAGAGAGCCCACTGGGTATAGAGCCCACTGGGCAGAGAGCCCACTGGGTAGAGAGCCCACTGGGTGTAGAGAGCCCACTGGGTGTAGAGAGCCCACTGGGTGTAGAGAGCCCACTGGGTGTAGAGCCCACTGGGTAGAGAGCCCACTGGGTAGAGAGCCCACTGGGTAGAGAGCCCACTGGGTGTAGAGAGCCCACTGGGTGTAGAGCCCACTGGGTAGAGAGCCCACTGGGTGTAGAGCCCACTGGGTAGAGAGCCCACTAGGTATAGAGCCCACTGGGTGTAGAGAGCCCACTGGGTGTAGAGAGCCCACTGGGTGTAGAGAGCCCACTGGGTGTAGAGCCCACTGGGTGTAGAGCCCACTGGGTGTAGAGAGCCCACTGGGTGTAGAGAGCCCACTGGGTGTAGAGAGCCCACTGGGGAGCCCACTGGGTGTAGAGAGCCCACTGGGTGTAGAGCCCACTGAGTAGAGAGCCCACTGTATAGAGCCCACTGGGTAGAGAGCCCACTGGATGTAGAGCCCACTGAGTATAGAGCCCACTGGGTAGAGAGCCCACTGTATAGAGCCCACTGGGTAGAGAGCCCACTGGATGTAGAGCCCACTGGGTAGAGAGCCTACTGGGTAGAGAGCCCACTGGGTGTAGAGCCAACTGGATGTAGAGCCCACTGGGTAGAGAGCCCACTGGGTAGAGAGCCCACTGGGTGTAGAGCCCACTGGGTAGAGAGCCCACTAGGTGTAGAGCCCACTGGGTAGAGAGCCCACTGGGTGTAGAGCCCACTGGGTAGAGAGCCCACTGGGTATAGAGCCCACTGGGTGTAGAGCCCACTGTAGAGAGCCCACTGAGTAGAGAGCCCACTGGGCAGAGAGCCCACTGGGTAGAGAGCCCACTGGGTAGAGAGCCCACTGAGTAGAGAGCCCACTGGGTAGAGAGCCCACTGGGTAGAGAGCCCACTGAGTAGAGAGCCCACTGAGTAGAGAGCCCACTGAGTAGAGAGCCCACTGGGCAGAGAGCCCACTGAGTAGAGAGCCCACTGAGTAGAGAGCCCATTGTAGAGAGCCCACTGGGTAGAGAGCCCAGTGGGTAGAGAGCCCACTGGGTAGAGAGCCCACTGGGTATAGAGCCCACTGGGTAGAGAGCCCACTGGGTAGAGAGCCCACTGAGTATAGAGCCCACTGGGTAGAGAGCCCACTGGGTAGAGAGCCCACTGGGTATAGAGCCCACTGAGTAGAGAGCCCACTGAGTAGAGAGCCCACTGGTATAGAGCCCACTGGGTAGAGAGCCCACTGGGCAGAGAGCCCACTGAGTATATAGCCCACTGGGTATAGAGCCCACTGGGTAGAGAGCCCACTGGGTAGAGAGCCCACTGAGTAGAGAGCCCACTGAGTAGAGAGCCCACTGAGTAGAGAGCCCACTGGGCAGAGAGCCCACTGGTTAGAGAGCCCACTGGGTAGAGAGCCCACTGGGTATAGTGCCCACTGAGTAGAGAGCCCACTGGGTATAGAGCCCACTGAGTAGAGAGCCCACTGAGTAGAGAGCCCACTGGGTAGAGAGCCCAGTGGGTAGAGAGCCCACTGGGTAGAGAGCCCACTGGGTAGAGAGCCCACTGGGTAGAGAGCCCACTGGGTAGAGAGCCCACTGAGTATAGAGCCCACTGGGTAGAGAGCCCACTTGGTGTAGAGCCCACTGAGTAGAGAGCCCACTGAGTATAGAGCCCACTGGGTAGAGAGCCCACTGGATGTAGAGCCCACTGAGTATAGAGCCCACTGGGTAGAGAGCCCACTGAGTATAGAGCCCACTGGGTAGAGAGCCCACTGGATGTAGAGCCCACTGGGTAGAGAGCCCACTGGGTAGAGAGCCCACTGGGTGTAGAGCCAACTGGATGTAGAGCCCACTGGGTAGAGAGCCCACTGGGTAGAGAGCCCACTGGGTGTAGAGCCCACTGGGCAGAGAGCCCACTAGGTGTAGAGCCCACTGGGTAGAGAGCCCACTAGAGCCCACTGTAGAGAGCCCACTGGGTATAGAGCCCACTGGGTGTAGAGCCCACTGGGTAGAGAGCCCACTGAGTAGAGAGCCCACTGGGTAGAGAGCCCACTGGGTAGAGAGCCCACTGGGCAGAGAGCCCACTGAGTAGAGAGCCCACTGGGTAGAGAGCCCACTGGGTAGAGAGCCCACTGAGTAGAGAGCCCACTGAGTAGAGAGCCCACTAGAGAGCCCACTGGGTAGAGAGCCCACTGGGTAGAGAGCCCAGTGGGTAGAGAGCCCACTGGGTAGAGAGCCCACTGGGTATAGAGCCCACTGGGTAGAGAGCCCACTGGGTAGAGAGCCCACTGAGTATAGAGCCCACTGGGTAGAGAGCCCACTGGGTAGAGAGCCCACTGGGTATAGAGCCCACTGAGTAGAGAGCCCACTGAGTAGAGAGCCCACTGAGTATAGAGCCCACTGGGTAGAGAGCCCACTGGGTAGAGAGCCCACTGAGTATATAGCCCACTGGGTATAGAGCCCACTGGGTAGAGAGCCCACTGGGTAGAGAGCCCACTGAGTA
>NC_056447.1:54837370-54842370 GCF_018296145.1 Oncorhynchus tshawytscha | reverse complement strand
TATCATACTACTATGACTGACCCTGTAAAACAACACCTATCATACTACTATGACTGACCCTGTAAAACAACACCTATCATACTACTATGACTGACCCTGTAAAACAACATCTATCATACTACTATGACTGACCCTGTAAAACAACACATTTCACTGCACCTGTCCGGTGTATGTGACAATAAAACTGATCTCTCTGACCAGATGGCACTCGTACCACCAGTAACAACAACAGAACCAAGCCTTCCCGATTCCCTCTGTTTCCCTACCCAACAACAGAACCAGGCCTTCCCGATTCCCTCTGTTTCTCTACCCAACTACAGAACCAGGCCTTCCCGATTCCCTCTGTTTCCCTACCCAACAACAGAACCAAGCCTTCCCGATTCCCTCTGTTTCCCTACCCAACTACAGAACCAGGCCTTCCCGATTCCCTCTGTTTCCCTACCCAACAACAGAACCAAGCCTTCCCGATTCCCTCTGTTTCTCTACCCAACAACAGAACCAAGCCTTCCCGATTCCCTCTGTTTCTCTACCCAACAACAGAACCAAGCCTTCCTGATTTCTTTGCTGATTTAACAGATTTTCTTCACAGATTTCACCGCTTAAAACTTTCAACAGAATATATGTTTGTGCGTGATCATCTGAAGAATACTGTTTGTTGGCCTTGTCCCAGATTAGTTTGTGCTCTACAGCCAAGTCCGATGGTCATTATCACGCCAAATGACAATAGGAATTGGCAAGACATCAGAAGCAGCTCTTGGACCAGGCTGTATGTTTGTTGCCGTTTGGGATAAATCATTCTGACCTCCGGGTTAATAATCTGTGTTTGTCCAACCTTTACTGGTTCTCAGCCAGAGCCACAGTGAAGTGCACCTGGAGTACACATAATCCTCTCTCTCTCTCTCTCGCGCTCCCGCCCTCCCTCTGTCTCTCGCCCTCTCTCTCTCTCTCTCTCTCTCGCTCCCACCCTCCCCTTACTCTCTCTCTCTCGCTCCCTCCCCCTCCCTCTCTCTCCTCATCTTTCTCTCGCCCTCTCCTGCCTTCCCTCTCTCTCCTGCCCTCCCTCTCTCTCACGCCCTCTCTCTCTCCCGCACTCTCTCTCACTCTCCCGTCCTCTCTCCTGCCCTCCCTCTTTCTCCCGCCCTCCCCCCTCTCTCTCTCTCTCTCTCTCTCTCCTCGCCTCATCACCTCAGATATGCCTCTCTAAAAATAGAGTACAAAGGAGAAGACAAAAACAAACTGTGACCTTCAAGCTCACAGTGCAGACACACACAAGGCGGCAGGTAGCCTAGTGATTAGAGCGTTGAGCTAGTAACTGAAAGGTTGCTAGTTCGACTCCCTGAGGTGAAAGATCTGTCAGTGCCCTTGAGCAAGGCACCTAACCCTAATTGCTCTAAGGCTGACACCTCTCTCTGAAGATGCATTTATTTATTTAACTAGTAACCCGGACGACGCTGGGCCAATTGTGCGCCGCCCTATGGGACTCCCAATCACATCCGGTTGTCATACAGCCTGGAATCGAACCAGGGTCTGTAGTGACGCCTCTAGCACTGAGATGCAGGGCCTTAGACCGCTGTAGCACTCGAGAGCGCCTCTTCTCTGAGGGTGTCTCATGAAAAGTTGGGATATGCCCAAAAAAAAAATATATAAACACTTTGAAATTGGACAGATAAAAGCATCCAACACATCCTTACGTGTTGTCCACTGCAGTTAAAACACGAGACGCATATATAGGTGAAATGTAGTATTTGTTATATTGTACCACATCTCTGGTCCCGTATTGGCTCAGTTGCTGAGAGTTTGGCACTAACAATGGCATGCCAGGTTCTGGGTTCAATTCCCACAGGGATCACGTGCACATACATAAAATATATTCAACAAAAAAAAAAAAACTAAAAAGCTCTGTTTTTTTTTTCTCTCCGATCACAGAAGTCGTGAGGAGGAGAGGATCTTGAAGCCAACAGCGGTACCAGCCAAGTTAGCAGAGGAGGTTCCTGCCCTGCCAAAACCCCTGGAGCAGCTGGTCACCAGGGAGGAGAAACAGTTACCACCTCTACCAGGTCAGAACCACTGACGGTAACTAGTAGGCCTAACCACTGACGGTAACTAGTAGACCTAACCACTGCCGGTAACTAGTAGACCTAACCACTGCCGATAACTAGTAGGCCTAACCACTGCCGGTAACTAGTAGGCCTAACCACTGCCGGTAACTAGTAGACCTAACCACTGCCGGTAACTAGTAGGCCTAACCACTGCCGGTAACTAGTAGGCCTAACCACTGCCGGTAACTAGTAGACCTAACCACTGCCGGTAACTAGTAGGCCTAACCACTGCCGGTAACTAGTAGACCTAACCACTGCCGGTAACTAGTAGGCCTAACCACTGAACTAGTAGACCTAACCACTGCCGGTAACTAGTAGGCCTAACCACTGAACTAGTAGACCTAACCACTGCCGGTAACTAGTAGGCCTAACCACTGCCGGTAACTAGTAGACCTAACCACTGCCGGTAACTAGTAGGCCTAACCACTGAACTAGTAGACCTAACCACTGCCGGTAACTAGTAGACCTAACCACTGCCGGTAACTAGTAGACCTAACCACTGCCGGTAACTAGTAGGCCTAACCACTGAACTAGTAGACCTAACCACTGCCGGTAACTAGTAGGCCTAACCACTGAACTAGTAGACCTAACCACTGCCGGTAACTAGTAGACCTAACCACTGCCGGTAACTAGTAGGCCTAACCACTGAACTAGTAGACCTAACCACTGCCGGTAACTAGTAGGCCTAACCACTGCCGGTAACTAGTAGACCTAACCACTGCCGGTAACTAGTAGGCCTAACCACTGCCGGTAACTAGTAGGCCTAACCACTGCCGGTAACTAGTAGGCCTAACCACTGCCAGTAACTAGTAGGCCTAACCACTGCCGGTAACTAGTAGACCTAACCACTGCCGGTAACTAGTAGACCTAACCACTGCCGGTAACTAGTAGACCTAACCACTGCCGGTAACTAGTAGACCTAACCACTGCCAGTAACTAGTAGACCTAACCACTGCCGGTAACTAGTAGACCTAACCACTGCCGGTAACTAGTAGACCTAACCACTGCCAGTAACTAGTAGACCTAACCACTGCCGGTAACTAGTAGACCTAACCACTGCCGGTAACTAGTAGACCTAACCACTGCCAGTAACTAGTAGACCTAACCACTACCTTACTCATGATCTTACTTCAACTGTTGTACCCCATCAGAACCCAACATAATGCTTGTTTTACTCCATTGTTTGTGAACAATGTCATTGTAAACACAAACTGTATATTTAAAAAAATATATATTTATATTATATTGATATCATGCATGGTCATTCCTTACATCCATAGCTTTGTATGAGTTTCCCCTTTCCCTCAGCTTTTTACCGAAACAGTGGCAGGGTGTCACTGTGTTATAGTTTGAACTGTAGATTGCCCCTTTAACCCACACAACGGTTTCAGTCCAGCTACCAAGGTTACAGCTCAAAGCTTGCTATGCTGACACTGCTGTGTGCTGAGTGCTGAGCTTGGCTGAGGCTGCAGACTACAGTTAGTTGGTTATAAACAGTGTGACTTGATGGACTCTGACGTTTCTCCTCCTGCCCTGCAGCCAGCAGCCTGCTGCGTCTCCTCCCAGATCAGGACACTATGTACTGTGTTGGTGTGGTGTCTCCTCCCAGATCAGGACACTATGTACTGTGTTGGTGTGGTGTCTCTTCCCAGATTAGGGCACCATGTACTGTGGTTGTGTGGTGTCTATGACCTCCCAGATCAGGACACCATGTACTGTGTTGGTGTGGTGTCTCCTCCCAGATCAGGACACTATGTACTGTGTTGGTGTGTTGTGGGTATTGAGATTAGGTTAGCGTGAAGGCCAGATGTATTGTGGGTATGGAGATTAGGTTAGCGTGAAGGCCAGATGTATTGTGGGTACTGAGATTAGGTTAGCGTGAAGGCCAGATGTATTGTGGGTACTGAGATTAGGTTAGCGTGAAGGCCAGATGTATTGTGGGTACTGAGATTAGGTTAGCGTGAAGGCCAGATGTATTGTGGGTATTGAGATTAGGTTAGCGTGAAGGCCAGATGTATTGTGGGTATTGAGAGGTTTGTATTGTGGGTATTGAGGTTAGCGTGAAGGCCAGATGTATTGTGGGTATTGAGATTAGGTTAGCGTGAAGGCCAGATGTATTGTGGGTATTGAGATTAGGTTAGCGTGAAGGCCAGATGTATTGTGGGTATTGAGATTAGGTTAGCGTGAAGGCCAGATGTATTGTGGGTATTGAGATTAGGTTAGCGTGAAGGCCAGATGTATTGTGGGTATTGAGATTAGGTTAGCGTGAAGGCCAGATGCATTGTGGTACTGAGATTAGGTTAGCGTGAAGGCAGATGTATTGTGGGTATTGAGATTAGGTTAGCGTGAAGGCCAGATGTATTGTGGGTATTGAGATTAGGTTAGCGTGAAGGCCAGAGGTTAGCGTGAAGCCAGATGTATTGTGGGCTGAGTGAAGGCCAGATGTATTGTGGGTATTGAGATTAGGTTAGCGTGAAGGCCAGATGTATTGTGGGTATTGAGATTAGGTTAGCGTGAAGGCCAGATGTATTGTGGGTATTGAGATTAGGTTAGCGTGAAGGCCATTGTGGGTATGTAGGTTAGCGTGAAGGCCAGATGTGGGTATTGAGATTAGGTTAGCGTGAAGGCCAGATGTATTGTGGGTATTGAGATTAGGTTAGCGTGAAGGCCAGATGTATTGTGGGTATTGAGATTAGGTTAGCGTGAAGGCCAGATGTATTGTGGGTATTGAGATTAGGTTAGCGTGAAGGCCAGATGTATTGTGGGTATTGAGATTAGGTTAGCGTGAAGGCCAGATGTATTGTGGGTATTGAGATTAGGTTAGCGTGAAGGCCAGATGTAGGTTAGCGTGGGTATTGTGGGTTGAGATTAGGTTAGCGTGAAGGCCAGATGTATTGTGGG
>NC_056447.1:54828421-54837270 GCF_018296145.1 Oncorhynchus tshawytscha | reverse complement strand
GGGACTGTGGGGTGGAACGAGACCATACAGGGGACGCTGTAGGGTGGGAGCAGGACCATACAGGCTGACTGTGAGGTGGAACAGGACCATACAGGGGACTGTGGGGTGAGACAGGACCATACAGGGGACTGTGGGGTGGAACAGGACCATACAGGGGACTGTGAGGTGGGGCTGGGACCATACAGGCTGACTGTGGGGTGGAACAGGACCATACAGGGACTGTAGGGTGGAACAGGACCATACAGGGACTGTGGGGTGGAACAGGACCATACAGGTGACTGTGGGGTGGAACAGGACCATACAGGGACTGTGGGGTGGAACAGGACCATACAGGGACTGTGGGGTGGGGCTGGGGACCATACAGGGGTCTGTGGTGGATCAGGTGGGACCATACAGGGGGCTGTGGGGTGGAACAGGACCATACAGGGGACTGTGGGGTGTGGAACAGGACCATACAGGGGTCTGTGTGGTGGAGACAGGACCATACAGGGGCTGTGGGGTGGAACAGGACCACACAGGGGGTTGTGGGGTGGAACAGGACCCATACAGGGGCGGTGGGGGTGGAACAGCACCATACAGGGGGCTGTTGGGTGGACCAGAACCATGGGGTGGAATAGAACCATACAGGGGGCTGTGGGGTGGAACAGGACCATACAGGGGTTGTGGGGTGGAACAGGACCATACAGGGGGTGGAACAGGACCATACAGGGGGCTGTGGGGTGGAACAGGACCACAAGCAGGGGGTGGATCAGGGCCATACAGGGGGCTGTGTGGTCAAACAGGACCATACAGGGGGGCTGTGGGGTGGACCAGAACCACACAGGGGGGCTGTGGGTGGACCAAGAACCACAGGGGGCTGTGGGGTGGAACAGGACCACAGGGGGCTGTGGGGTGGAACAGACCATACAGGGGGCTGTGGGGTGGAACAGAACCATACAGGGCTGTGGGGTGGAACAGGACCATACAGGGGCTGTGGGGTGGAACAGGACCATACAGGGGCTGTTGGGTGGACCAGAACCATACAAGGGGTGGATTTTAGAAACCATACATGGGAATGTGGGGTGGAACAGAACCACGCCAAGGTGAATCAGAAACTACACAGGGGCGGACAGTCCATACAGGGGTGGAATTTCAGACCATACAGGGTGCATTAGGACCATACAGGGGGCTGTGGGGTCAACAGGACCGTACAGGGGCTGTGGGGTGGACCAGAAACCACACAGGGGGGCTGTGGGTGGACCAGAACCACAGGACTGTGGGTGGAACAGGACCATACAGGGGGCTGTGGTGGAAACAGGACCATACAGGGGTTGTGGTGGAACAGGACCACAGGTGGCGAGGGGGTGGAACAAAGCACCATACAGGGGGCTGCTTGGGTGACCAGAACCATACAAGGGGTGACAGAACCATACAGGGGCTGTGGGGTGGAACAGGACCATACAGGGAAAGGGAACAGGACCATACAGTGGGGGCCAGTGGTGGAACAGGACCATACAGGGGGTGGATCAGACCATACAGGGGCTGTGTGGTCAAACAGGACCATACAGGGGGCTGTGGGTGGACTGGAACCACACAGAGGGCCGTGGGTGGGACCAGAACCACACAGGGGGCTGTGGGGTGGAAACAGACCATACAGGGGCCGTGGGGGTGGAAACAGGACCACAGTGGGCTGTGGGGTGGAACAGAAACCATACAGGGGCTGTGGGGTGGAACAGTGACCATACAGGGGGCTGGGTGGAACAGGACCATACAGGGGCTGTTGGGGTGGACTAGAACCATACAAGGGGTGGATTAGAACCATACAGGGAATGGGTGGAAACAGAACCATGGCCAAGGTGGACCAGAACATAAAGGGGCGGATTAGGACATAAGCAGGGGTGGACCAGAACCATACAGGGGGTGCATTAGGACCATACAGGGGGCTGTGGGGTCAAACAGGACCGTACAGGGGGCTGTGGGTGGACCAGAACCACACAGGGGCTGTGGGTGACCAAAACCACACAGGGGGCTGTGGGTGGAGCCATACAGGGGGCCACACAGGGAGCTGTGGGGTGGAACAGAAACCATACAGGGGTCTGGGGGCTCTGGGGTGGAACAGGACCATACAGGGGGGCTGTGGGGTGGACAGGAACCATACAACCAGCTGTGGGGTGGAACAGGACCATACAGGGGTTGTGGGGTGGACCAGAACCACACAGGGGCTGTTGGTGTGGAACAGAACCATACAAGGTGTGGACCCAGGGTATACAGAGGCTGATTAGGACCATAAAGGTGGTGGACAGGAGCCATACAGTGGTCAAACCACGCCCACAGGGACCCAGGAGAACCATACAGGGGCGGATTAGGACCATACAGGAGGTGGACCCAGGAGGCTCGCGAGTGAGTCAGGACCATGCAAGAGTGGACCAGAACCATACAGGGGGCTGTGGGGTGGGGCACAGAGAACCATACAAGGGGTGGACCAGAGGCTGCTTGCAGGGGGGCTGATTGGGACCATGGGGGTGGACCATACAGGGCTGATTAGGACAGGGGTATGTGGAATTGGACCAGAAACCTGGGGGTGGACCCAGAGCCATACAGGGGGCGGACAGGACCATACGAGGAGGCTGTGGGGTGAGACAGAACCATACAGAAGTGGATTCAGACCATACAGGGGTGTAAGTGAAAAAGGACCATACAGGGAGCTGTGAGTGGAACAAGGACCATACAGGAGGCTGTAGGGTAGACCAGAGACCATACAGGGAGCTGTGAGGTGAGGCTGGACCATACAGGGGCTGCTAGGGTGGAACAGGACCATACAGGGCTGGGGTGGGTGGGACCATACAGGGGGCTGTGGGGTGGAACAGGACCATACAGGGGGCTGTGGGGTGGAACAGGACCATACAGGGGGCTGTGGGGTGGAACAGGACCATACAGGGGGACTGTGGGGTGGAACAGGACCATACAGGGGACTGTGGGGTGGAACAGGACCATACAGGGGGCTGTGGGGGTGGAACAGGACCATACAGGGGGCTGTGGGGTAGACCATAACCATACAGGGGGCTGTGGGGTGGAACAGGACCATACAGGGGGGCTGTGGGGTGGAACAGGACCATACAGGGGGCTGTGGGGTGGAACAGGACCATGCAGGGGGGTGGAACAGGATCATACAGGGGGGCTGTGGGGTGGAACAGGACCATACAGGGGGCTGTGGGGTGGAACAGGACCATACAGGGGGCTGTTGGGTGGACCAGAACCATACAAGGGGGTGGATTAGAACCATACAGGGGAATGTGGGGTGGAACAGAACCATACAAGGGGTGGACCAGAACCATAAAGGGGGGCGGATTAGGACCATACAGGGGGTGGACCAGAACCATACAAGGGAGTGCATTAGGACCATACAGGGGCTGTGGGGTCAAACAGGACATTACAGGGGGCTGTAGGGTGGACCCAGATCCACACAGGGGGCTGTAGGGTGGACCAGAACCACACAGGGCTGTGGGTGGAACAGACCACAGGGGCTCTAGGGTGAAACAGGACCACAGAGGGAGCTGTAGGGTGGAACAGAACCACAGGGGCTGTACAGGGCTGTGGGTGAAAGGACCATACAGGGGGCTGTGGGGTGGAAACAGAACCATACAGGGCTGTGGTGGAACAGGACCATACAGGGGGGGTCATAAGTGAACAGACAATACAGGGGGCTGTGGGTGAACAGGACCACAAGAAATGTTGGGGTAATTGCACCATACAGGTGGATTAGGAAAATCATACAGGGGAATGTGGGGTAGAACAGAACTGCCTCCAAGGGTGAACCAGAACCATAAAGGGAAGTGATTAGACCATACAGGGTGGACCAGAACTGTGTAAAGGTAGAATTAGACCATACAGGGGCTTTCAAACAGAACCGCTACAGGGGGCTGTGGGGTGGGACTAAGAACCACACAGGGAGCTGTGGGTGGAGGTGAGACCCACACAGGGGGCTGTGGGGGTGAACAGGACCTACAGGGCATGGAGTAGGGGTGGAACAGACCCACAGGGGCTGTCAAGTGAAAACAGACCTTACAGGGGCTTTGAGGTGGGGGACTGAGACCCAGGCAAGGTGATTAGAACCATACAGGGGGTTGGGGTAGGCACTGAGACCCATACAGGGGGCTGTGGTGGAATGAGACCCAAGGTGTGGACCAGAACCATACAGGGGGCTGATTAGACTGTGTGGTGGAACCAGAGACCATACAGGGGGCTGTGGACCATACAGGTGTGACCAGAACCATACTAGGGGGCGGATTAGACCATACAGAGGTGGACCAGAACCACAGGGGGCTGATTAGGACCATGCAGGGTGGACCAGAACCATACAGGGGTCAGGGGTGGAACAGAACCATACAAGGGTGGACCAGAACCATAACAGAAAATGATTTAGGACCACAGGTGGACCCAGAACCATACAGGGGGCTGATGACCATACAGGGGTGGACCAGAAACCATACAGGGGGCGGAACAGGACCACAGGTGCCCCAGAACCACACAGGGGCGGATTGTGACCACACAGGGCATGTGGGGGTGAGCATGACCACACAGGGGGCTGTGGGGTGGAAACATGACATACAGGTGGATTACCAGGGGGCTGGGGTGACCAGACCACAGGGGGCTGTGGGTGACCAGACCATACAGGGGGCTGTGGGTGGAACAGACCACACAGGGCTTTGGGTGAAACAGACCATACAGGGGGCTTTGGGTGAACAGACCACACAGGGGCTGTGGGTGGAACAGACCATACAGGGGGCTGTGGGGTGAACAGACCATCACAGGACTGTGGGTGGAACAGACCATACAGGGGGACTGTGGTGGAACAGACCATACAGGGGGCTGTGGGTGGAACAGGAAATACAGGGGTCTGTGGGGTGGAACAGACCATACAGGGGGCCAACATGAACCAGACCATAAGGGGGCGGGGTGGAACAGACCACAGGGGGACTGTGTGGTGGAAACAGACCACACAGGGCTGTGGGGTGAATAGGACCATACAGGGGGCTGTGGGTGAACAGACCACAGGGGGCTGTGGGGTGGAACAGACCATACAGGGTGCTGTGGGGTGGAACAGACCATACAATGTGGGGTAGACCATAACCATACAGGGGGCTGTGGGGTGGAACAGACCATACAGGGGGCTGTGGGGTGGAACAGGACCACACAGGGGGCTGTGGGGTGAACAGACCACACAGGGGGCTGTTGGGTGGAACCAGACCATACAGGGGGCTGTGGGGTGGAACAGGACCATACAGGGGGCTTGGGGGTGGAACAGAACAGCAGACTATACCATACAGGGGGCTGTGGGTGAAAACAGACCACAGGGGGCTGTGGGGTGAACAGGACCATACAGGGGGCTGTGGGGTGGAAAGGACCATGCAGGGGGTGGAACTGTGGGGCTGTGGGTGGAACAGGACCATACAGTTGGGTGACCAGGACCATACAGGGGGATGTGGGGTGGAACAGGACCATACAGGGGGCTGTGGGGTGGAACAGGACCATACAGGGGGCTGTGGGCAGACCAGGACCATACAGGGGCTGTGGGGTGGAAACAGACCATACAGGGGGCTGTGGGGTGGAACAGACCATACAGGGGGCTGTGGGGTGGAACAGGACCATGCAGGGGTGGAACAGACCATACAGGGGGCTGTGGGGTGGAACAGGACCATTCAGGGGGCTGGGGTGGAACAGAACCATACAGGGGGCTGTGGGGTGGAACAGGACCATACAGGGGGCTGTGGGGTGGAACAGGACCATACAGGGGGCTGTTGGGTGGACCAGAACCATACAAGGGGTGGATTAGAACCATACAGGGGAATGTGGGGTGGAACAGAACCATACAAGGGGTGGACCAGAACCATACAAGGGGGCGGATTAGGTCCACAGGGGGTGGACCAGAACCATACAGGGGGCATTAGGACCATACAGGGGCTGTGGGGTCAAACAGACCGTACAGGGGGCTGTGGGGTGACCAGAACCACAGGGGGCTGTGGGTGGACCAGAACCACACAGGGGGCTGTGGGGTGGAACAGGACCATACAGGGGCTGTGGGGTGGAACAGGACCATACAGGGGGTTGTGGGGTGGAAACAGGACCATACAGGGGCGGTGGGGTGGAACAGCACCATACAGGGGGCTGTTGGGTGACCAGAACCATACAAGGGTGGATTAGAACCATACAGGGGGCTGTGGGTGGAACAGAACCATACAGGGGGCTGTGGGTGGAACAGGACCATACAGGGGTGGAACAGACCATACAGGGGCTGTGGGGTGGGTGGACCATACAGGGGGTGGATCAGGACCATACAGGGGGCTGTGTGGTCAAACAGACCATACAGGGGGCTGTGGGGTGGACCAGAACCACAGGGGCTGTGGGGTGGACCAGAACCACACAGGGGGCTGTGGGGTGGAACAGACCACAGGGGCTGTGGGGTGGAACAGGACCATACAGGGGGCTGTGGGGTGGAACAGAATTACAGGGGGCTGTGGGTGAACAGGACCATACAGGGGGCTGTGGGGTGGAACAGACCATACAGGGGGCTGTTGAAGGTGGACCAGAACCATACAAGGGGTGGATTAGAACCATACAGGGGAATGTGGGGTGGAACAGAACCATACAAGGGGTGGACCAGAACCATAAAGGGCGGATTAGACCATACAGGGGGTGACCAGAACCATACAGGGGGGCATTAGGACCATACAGGGGCTGTGGGGTCAAACAGGACCGTACAGGGGGCTGTGGGGTGGACCAGAACCACACAGGGGGCTGTGGGTGGACCAGAACCACACAGGGGGCTGTGGGGTGGAACAGGACCATACAGGGGGCTCTGGGGTGGAACAGGACCACAGGGGGCTGTGGGGTGGAACAGAACCATACAGGGGGCTGTGGGGTGGAACAGGACCATACAGGGGGCTGTGGGGTGGAACAGACCACACAGGGGCTGTTGGGGGACCAGAACCATACAAGGGGTGGATTAGAACCATACAGGGGGTTGTGGGGTGACCAGAACCATACAGGGGCTGTGGTGTGGAACAGAACCATACAAGGTGTGGACCAGAACCATACAGGGGGCTGATTAGACCATAGAGGTGGTGGACCAGAACCATACAGGGGCTGATTAGGACCATACAGGGGTGGACCAGAACCATACAGGGGGCGGATTAGGACCATACAGGAGGTGGACCAGACCATACAGGGGAACCATGCAGGGGGTGATTAGAACCCATGCAGGGGGTGGACCAGAACCATACAGGGGGCTGTGGGGTGGAACAGAACATACAAGGGTGGACCAGAACCATACAGGGGCTGATTAGGACCATACAGGGGGTGGACCAGAACCATACAGGGGGCTGATTAGGACCATACAGGGGGTGGACCAGAACCATACAGGGGGCGAATTAGGACCATACAGGGGGTGGCCCAGAACCATACAGGGGGCGGATTAGACCATACAGGGGGTGGGTGGACCAGCATACAGGGGGTGGACCAGAACCATACAGGGGGCGGATTAGGACCATACAGGGGCTGTGGGGGTGGAAACAGAACCACACAGGGGGTGGGGCTGTGGGGTGAAACAGGACCACAGGGGGCTGTGGGTGGAAACAGACCATACAGGGGGCTGTGGGTGACCAGACCATACAGGGGGCTGTGGGGTGAACAGGACCATACAGGGGCTGTGGGGTGGAACAGGACCATACAGGGGGCTTTGGGGTGGAACAGGACCATACAGGGGGCTGTGGGGTGAACAGACCATACAGGGGCTGTGGGGTGGAACAGACCATACAGGGGGCTGTGGGGTGAAACAGACCATACAGGGACTGTGGGGTGGAACAGGACCACAGGGGACTGTGTGGTGGAACAGGACCATACAGGGGGCTGTGGGGTGGAACAGGACCATACAGGGGTCTGTGGGTGGAACAGGACCATACAGGGGGCTGTTGGGTGAAGCAGGACCATAAAGGGGGCTGGGTGGAACAGGACCATACAGGGGACTGTGTGGTGGAACAGGACCATAAGCAGGGGGCTGTGGGGTGGAATAGGACCAGGGGCTGTGGGTGGAACAGGACCATACAGGGGCTGTGGGGTGGAAACAGGACCATACAGGGGGCTGTGGGGTGGAACAGGACCATACAGGGGCTGTGGGCAGGGCAAGGACCATACAGGGGGCTGTGGGTGGGACAGGGGGCCAGGGTGAACAGGACCATACAGGGGGCTGTGGGCGTGAAACAGGACAGCCATACAGGGGGGTGGGTGGAACAGGACCATACAGGGGGCTGTGGGTGGAACAGGACCATACAGGGGTCTGTAGGGTGGAACAGACCATAAGGTGTAAGGGTGGGGTGGAGACCATACAGGGACTGTGGTGGAACAGACCATACAGGGACTGTAGGGTGGAACAGGACCACAGGGGAGTTGCTAAAGTGGAACAGGACCATACAGGGGGACTGTGGGGTGGAACAGGACCATACAGGGGACTGTGGGGGTGGAACAGGACCATACAGGGGACTGTGGGGTGGAACAGGACCATACAGGGGGACTGTGGGGTGGAACAGGACCATACAGGGGGACTGTGGGGTGGAACAGGACCATACAGGGGGACTGTGGGGTGGAACAGGACCATACAGGGGGGACTGTGGGGTGGAACAGGACCATACAGGGGGACTGTGGGGTGGAACAGGACCATACAGGGGGACTGTGGGGTGGAACAGGACCATACAGGGGGACTGTGGGGTGGAACAGGACCATACAGGGGGACTGTGGGGTGGAACAGGACCATACAGGGGACTGTGGGGTGGAACAGGACCATACAGGGGGACTGTGGGGTGGAACAGGACCATACA
>NC_056447.1:54789963-54828321 GCF_018296145.1 Oncorhynchus tshawytscha | reverse complement strand
ATAAACCCCAGCAAGAGTAGCTGCTGCCTTGGCAGGAACTAATGGGGATCCTTAATAAACCCCAGGAAGAGTAGCTGCTGCCTTGGCAGGAACTAATGGGGATCCATAATAAACCCCAGGAAGAGTAGCTGCTGCCTTGGCAGGAACTAATGGGGATCCATAATAAACCCCAGGAAGAGTAGCTGCTGCCTTGGCAGGAACTAATAGGGATCCATAATAAACCCAGGAAGACTAGCTGCTGCCTTGGCAGGAAACCCCAGGAAGAGTAGCTGCTGCCTTGGCAGGAACTAATAGGGATCCATAATAAACCCCAGGAAGAGTAGCTGCTGCCTTGGCAGGAACTAATGGGGATCCATAATAAACCCCAGGAAGAGTAGCTGCTGCCTTGGCAGGAACTAATGGGGATCCATAATAACCCCCAGGAAGAGTAGCTGCTGCCTTGACAGGAACTAATGGGGATCCATAATAAACCCCAGGAAGAGTAGCTGCTGCCTTGGCAGGAACTAATGGGGATCCATAATAAACCCCAGCAAGAGTAGCTGCTGCCTTGGCAGGAACTAATAGGGATCCATAATAAACCCCAGGAAGAGTAGCTGCTGTCTTGGCAGGAACTAATGGGGATCCATAATAAACCCCAGGAAGAGTAGCTGCTGCCTTGGCAGGAACTAATGGGGATCCATAATAAACCCCAGGAAGAGTAGCTGCTGCCTTGGCAGGAACTAATGGGGATCCATAATAAACCCCAGCAAGAGTAGCTGCTGCCTTGGCAGGAACTAATGGGGATCCATAATAAACCCCAGCAAGAGTAGCTGCTGCCTTGGCAGGAACTAATGGGGATCCATAATAAACCCCAGCAAGAGTAGCTGCTGCCTTGGCAGGAACTAATGGGGATCCTTAATAAACCCCAGGAAGAGTAGCTGCTGCCTTGGCAGGAACTAATGGGGATCCATAATAAACCCCAGGAAGAGTAGCTGCTGCCTTGGCAGGAACTAATGGGGATCCATAATAAACCCCAGGAAGAGTAGCTGCTGCCTTGGCAGGAACTAATAGGGATCCATAATAAACCCAGGAAGAGTAGCTGCTGCCTTGGCAGGAAACCCCAGGAAGAGTAGCTGCTGCCTTGGCAGGAACTAATAGGGATCCATAATAAACCCCAGGAAGAGTAGCTGCTGCCTTGGCAGGAACTAATGGGGATCCATAATAAACCCCAGGAAGAGTAGCTGCTGCCTTGGCAGGAACTAATGGGGATCCATAATAAACCCCAGGAAGAGTAGCTGCTGCCTTGACAGGAACTAATAGGGATCCATAATAAACCCCAGGAAGAGTAGCTGCTGCCTTGGCAGGAACTAATGGGGATCCATAATAAACCCCAGGAAGAGTAGCTGCTGCCTTGGCAGGAACTAATGGGGATCCATAATAAACCCCAGGAAGAGTAGCTGCTGCCTTGGCAGGAACTAATGGGGATCCATAATAAACCCCAGCAAGAGTAGCTGCTGCCTTGGCAGGAACTAATGGGGATCCATAATAAACCCCAGCAAGAGTAGCTGCTGCCTTGGCAGGAACTAATGGGGATCCATAATAAACCCCAGCAAGAGTAGCTGCTGCCTTGGCAGGAACTAATGGGGATCCATAATAAACCCCAGGAAGAGTAGCTGCTGCCTTGGCAGGAACTAATGGGGATCCATAATAAACCCCAGGAAGAGTAGCTGCTGCCTTGGCAGGAACTAATGGGGATCCATAATAAACCCCAGCAAGAGTAGCTGCTGCCTTGGCAGGAACTAATAGGGATCCATAATAAACCCCAGGAAGAGTAGCTGCTGCCTTGGCAGGAGCTAATGGGGATCAATAATAAACCCCAAGAAGAGTAGCTGCTGCCTTGGCAGGAACTAATAGGGATCCATAATAAACCCCAGGAAGAGTAGCTGCTGCCTTGGCAGGAGCTAATGGGGATCCATAATAAACCCCAGGAAGAGTAGCTGCTGCCTTGGCAGGAAATAATAGGGATCCATAATAAACCCCAGGAAGAGTAGCTGCCGACTTGGCGGGAACTAATAGGGATCCATAATAAACCCCAGGAAGAGTAGCTGCTGCCTTGGCGGGAACTAATGGGGATCCATAATAAACCCCAGGAAGAGTAGCTGCTGCCTTGGCAGGAACTAATGGGGATCCATAATAAACCCCAGGAAGAGTAGTTGCTGCCTTGGCAGGAACTAATAGGGATCCATAATAAACCCCAGGAAGAGTAGCTGCTGCCTTGGCAGGAACTAATGGGGATCCATAATAAACCCCAGGAAGAGTAGCTCCTGCCTTGGCAGGAACTAATGGGGATCCATAATAAACCCCAGGAAGAGTAGTTGCTGCCTTGGCAGGAACTAATAGGGATCCATAATAAACCCCAGGAAGAGTAGCTGCAGCCTTGGCAGGAACTAATAGGGATCCATAATAAACCCCAGGAAGAGTAGCTCCTGCCTTGGCAGGAACTAATGGGGATCCATAATAAACCCCAGGAAGAGTAGCTGCTGCCTTGACAGGAACTAATGGGGATCCATAATAAACCCCAGGAAGAGTAGCTGCTGCCTTGGCAGGAACTAATGGGGATCCATAATAAACCCCAGCAAGAGTAGCTGCTGCCTTGGCAGGAACTAATAGGGATCCATAATAAACCCCAGGAAGAGTAGCTGCTGTCTTGGCAGGAACTAATGGGGATCCATAATAAACCCCAGGAAGAGTAGCTGCTGCCTTGGCAGGAACTAATGGGGATCCATAATAAACCCCAGGAAGAGTAGCTGCTGCCTTGGCAGGAACTAATGGGGATCCATAATAAACCCCAGCAAGAGTAGCTGCTGCCTTGGCAGGAACTAATGGGGATCCATAATAAACCCCAGCAAGAGTAGCTGCTGCCTTGGCAGGAACTAATGGGGATCCATAATAAACCCCAGCAAGAGTAGCTGCTGCCTTGGCAGGAACTAATGGGGATCCTTAATAAACCCCAGGAAGAGTAGCTGCTGCCTTGGCAGGAACTAATGGGGATCCATAATAAACCCCAGGAAGAGTAGCTGCTGCCTTGGCAGGAACTAATGGGGATCCATAATAAACCCCAGGAAGAGTAGCTGCTGCCTTGGCAGGAACTAATAGGGATCCATAATAAACCCAGGAAGACTAGCTGCTGCCTTGGCAGGAAACCCCAGGAAGAGTAGCTGCTGCCTTGGCAGGAACTAATAGGGATCCATAATAAACCCCAGGAAGAGTAGCTGCTGCCTTGGCAGGAACTAATGGGGATCCATAATAAACCCCAGGAAGAGTAGCTGCTGCCTTGGCAGGAACTAATGGGGATCCATAATAACCCCCAGGAAGAGTAGCTGCTGCCTTGACAGGAACTAATGGGGATCCATAATAAACCCCAGGAAGAGTAGCTGCTGCCTTGGCAGGAACTAATGGGGATCCATAATAAACCCCAGCAAGAGTAGCTGCTGCCTTGGCAGGAACTAATAGGGATCCATAATAAACCCCAGGAAGAGTAGCTGCTGTCTTGGCAGGAACTAATGGGGATCCATAATAAACCCCAGGAAGAGTAGCTGCTGCCTTGGCAGGAACTAATGGGGATCCATAATAAACCCCAGGAAGAGTAGCTGCTGCCTTGGCAGGAACTAATGGGGATCCATAATAAACCCCAGCAAGAGTAGCTGCTGCCTTGGCAGGAACTAATGGGGATCCATAATAAACCCCAGCAAGAGTAGCTGCTGCCTTGGCAGGAACTAATGGGGATCCATAATAAACCCCAGCAAGAGTAGCTGCTGCCTTGGCAGGAACTAATGGGGATCCTTAATAAACCCCAGGAAGAGTAGCTGCTGCCTTGGCGGGAACTAATGGGGATCCATAATAAACCCCAGGAAGAGTAGCTGCTGCCTTGGCAGGAACTAATGGGGATCCATAATAAACCCCAGGAAGAGTAGCTGCTGCCTTGGCAGGAACTAATAGGGATCCATAATAAACCCAGGAAGAGTAGCTGCTGCCTTGGCAGGAAACCCCAGGAAGAGTAGCTGCTGCCTTGGCAGGAACTAATAGGGATCCATAATAAACCCCAGGAAGAGTAGCTGCTGCCTTGGCAGGAACTAATGGGGATCCATAATAAACCCCAGGAAGAGTAGCTGCTGCCTTGGCAGGAACTAATGGGGATCCATAATAAACCCCAGGAAGAGTAGCTGCTGCCTTGACAGGAACTAATAGGGATCCATAATAAACCCCAGGAAGAGTAGCTGCTGCCTTGGCAGGAACTAATGGGGATCCATAATAAACCCCAGGAAGAGTAGCTGCTGCCTTGGCAGGAACTAATGGGGATCCATAATAAACCCCAGGAAGAGTAGCTGCTGCCTTGGCAGGAACTAATGGGGATCCATAATAAACCCCAGCAAGAGTAGCTGCTGCCTTGGCAGGAACTAATGGGGATCCATAATAAACCCCAGCAAGAGTAGCTGCTGCCTTGGCAGGAACTAATGGGGATCCATAATAAACCCCAGCAAGAGTAGCTGCTGCCTTGGCAGGAACTAATGGGGATCCATAATAAACCCCAGGAAGAGTAGCTGCTGCCTTGGCAGGAACTAATGGGGATCCATAATAAACCCCAGGAAGAGTAGCTGCTGCCTTGACAGGAACTAATGGGGATCCATAATAAACCCCAGGAAGAGTAGCTGCTGCCTTGGCAGGAACTAATGGGGATCCATAATAAACCCCAGCAAGAGTAGCTGCTGCCTTGGCAGGAACTAATAGGGATCCATAATAAACCCCAGGAAGAGTAGCTGCTGCCTTGGCAGGAGCTAATGGGGATCAATAATAAACCCCAAGAAGAGTAGCTGCTGCCTTGGCAGGAACTAATAGGGATCCATAATAAACCCCAGGAAGAGTAGCTGCTGCCTTGGCAGGAGCTAATGGGGATCCATAATAAACCCCAGGAAGAGTAGCTGCTGCCTTGGCAGGAAATAATAGGGATCCATAATAAACCCCAGGAAGAGTAGCTGCCGACTTGGCGGGAACTAATAGGGATCCATAATAAACCCCAGGAAGAGTAGCTGCTGCCTTGGCGGGAACTAATGGGGATCCATAATAAACCCCAGGAAGAGTAGCTGCTGCCTTGGCAGGAACTAATGGGGATCCATAATAAACCCCAGGAAGAGTAGTTGCTGCCTTGGCAGGAACTAATAGGGATCCATAATAAACCCCAGGAAGAGTAGCTGCTGCCTTGGCAGGAACTAATGGGGATCCATAATAAACCCCAGGAAGAGTAGCTCCTGCCTTGGCAGGAACTAATGGGGATCCATAATAAACCCCAGGAAGAGTAGTTGCTGCCTTGGCAGGAACTAATAGGGATCCATAATAAACCCCAGGAAGAGTAGCTGCAGCCTTGGCAGGAACTAATAGGGATCCATAATAAACCCCAGGAAGAGTAGCTCCTGCCTTGGCAGGAACTAATGGGGATCCATAATAAACCCCAGGAAGAGTAGCTGCTGCCTTGACAGGAACTAATGGGGATCCATAATAAACCCCAGCAAGAGTAGCTGCTGCCTTGGCAGGAACTAATGGGGATCCATAATAAACCCCAGCAAGAGTAGCTGCTGCCTTGGCAGGAACTAATGGGGATCCATAATAAACCCCAGCAAGAGTAGCTGCTGCCTTGGCAGGAACTAATGGGGATCCATAATAAACCCCAGCAAGAGTAGCTGCTGCCTTGGCAGGAACTAATGGGGATCCTTAATAAACCCCAGGAAGAGTAGCTGCTGCCTTGGCAGGAACTAATGGGGATCCATAATAAACCCCAGGAAGAGTAGCTGCTGCCTTGGCAGGAACTAATGGGGATCCATAATAAACCCCAGGAAGAGTAGCTGCTGCCTTGGCAGGAACTAATAGGGATCCATAATAAACCCAGGAAGACTAGCTGCTGCCTTGGCAGGAAACCCCAGGAAGAGTAGCTGCTGCCTTGGCAGGAACTAATAGGGATCCATAATAAACCCCAGGAAGAGTAGCTGCTGCCTTGTCAGGAACTAATGGGGATCCATAATAAACCCCAGGAAGAGTAGCTGCTGCCTTGGCAGGAACTAATGGGGATCCATAATAACCCCCAGGAAGAGTAGCTGCTGCCTTGACAGGAACTAATGGGGATCCATAATAAACCCCAGGAAGAGTAGCTGCTGCCTTGGCAGGAACTAATGGGGATCCATAATAAACCCCAGCAAGAGTAGCTGCTGCCTTGGCAGGAACTAATAGGGATCCATAATAAACCCCAGGAAGAGTAGCTGCTGTCTTGGCAGGAACTAATGGGGATCCTTAATAAACCCCAGGAAGAGTAGCTACTGCCTTGACAGGAACTAATGAGGATCCATAATAAACCCCAGGAAGAGTAGCTGCTGCCTTGGCAGGAACTAATGGGGATCCATAATAAACCCCAGCAAGAGTAGCTGCTGCCTTGGCAGGAACTAATGGGGATCCATAATAAACCCCAGCAAGAGTAGCTGCTGCCTTGGCAGGAACTAATGGGGATCCATAATAAACCCCAGCAAGAGTAGCTGCTGCCTTGGCAGGAACTAATGGGGATCCTTAATAAACCCCAGGAAGAGTAGCTGCTGCCTTGGCAGGAACTAATGGGGATCCATAATAAACCCCAGCAAGAGTAGCTGCTGCCTTGGCAGGAACTAATGGGGATCCTTAATAAACCCCAGGAAGAGTAGCTGCTGCCTTGGCAGGAACTAATGGGGATCCATAATAAACCCCAGGAAGAGTAGCTGCTGCCTTGGCAGGAACTAATAGGGATCCATAATAAACCCAGGAAGAGTAGCTGCTGCCTTGGCAGGAAACCCCAGGAAGAGTAGCTGCTGCCTTGGCAGGAACTAATAGGGATCCATAATAAACCCCAGGAAGAGTAGCTGCTGCCTTGGCAGGAACTAATGGGGATCCATAATAAACCCCAGGAAGAGTAGCTGCTGCCTTGGCAGGAACTAATGGGGATCCATAATAAACCCCAGGAAGAGTAGCTGCTGCCTTGACAGGAACTAATAGGGATCCATAATAAACCCCAGGAAGAGTAGCTGCTGCCTTGGCAGGAACTAATGGGGATCCATAATAAACCCCAGGAAGAGTAGCTGCTGCCTTGGCAGGAACTAATGGGGATCCATAATAAACCCCAGGAAGAGTAGCTGCTGCCTTGGCAGGAACTAATGGGGATCCATAATAAACCCCAGCAAGAGTAGCTGCTGCCTTGGCAGGAACTAATGGGGATCCATAATAAACCCCAGCAAGAGTAGCTGCTGCCTTGGCAGGAACTAATGGGGATCCATAATAAACCCCAGCAAGAGTAGCTGCTGCCTTGGCAGGAACTAATGGGGATCCTTAATAAACCCCAGGAAGAGTAGCTGCTGCCTTGGCAGGAACTAATGGGGATCCATAATAAACCCCAGGAAGAGTAGCTGCTGCCTTGGCAGGAACTAATGGGGATCCATAATAAACCCCAGGAAGAGTAGCTGCTGCCTTGGCAGGAACTAATAGGGATCCATAATAACCCCCAGGAAGAGTAGCTGCTGCCTTGACAGGAACTAATGGGGATCCATAATAAACCCCAGGAAGAGTAGCTGCTGCCTTGGCAGGAACTAATGGGGATCCATAATAAACCCCAGCAAGAGTAGCTGCTGCCTTGGCAGGAACTAATAGGGATCCATAATAAACCCCAGGAAGAGTAGCTGCTGTCTTGGCAGGAACTAATGGGGATCCATAATAAACCCCAGGAGAGTAGCTGCTGCCTTGGCAGGAACTAATGGGGATCCATAATAAACCCCAGGAAGAGTAGCTGCTGCCTTGGCAGGAACTAATGGGGATCCATAATAAACCCCAGCAAGAGTAGCTGCTGCCTTGGCAGGAACTAATGGGGATCCATAATAAACCCCAGCAAGAGTAGCTGCTGCCTTGGCAGGAACTAATGGGGATCCATAATAAACCCCAGCAAGAGTAGCTGCTGCCTTGGCAGGAACTAATGGGGATCCATAATAAACCCCAGCAAGAGTAGCTGCTGCCTTGGCAGGAACTAATGGGGATCCTTAATAAACCCCAGGAAGAGTAGCTGCTGCCTTGGCAGGAACTAATGGGGATCCATAATAAACCCCAGGAAGAGTAGCTGCTGCCTTGGCAGGAACTAATGGGGATCCATAATAAACCCCAGGAAGAGTAGCTGCTGCCTTGGCAGGAACTAATAGGGATCCATAATAAACCCAGGAAGAGTAGCTGCTGCCTTGGCAGGAAACCCCAGGAAGAGTAGCTGCTGCCTTGGCAGGAACTAATAGGGATCCATAATAAACCCCAGGAAGAGTAGCTGCTGCCTTGGCAGGAACTAATGGGGATCCATAATAAACCCCAGGAAGAGTAGCTGCTGCCTTGGCAGGAACTAATGGGGATCCATAATAAACCCCAGGAAGAGTAGCTGCTGCCTTGACAGGAACTAATGGGGATCCATAATAAACCCCAGGAAGAGTAGCTGCTGCCTTGGCAGGAACTAATGGGGATCCATAATAAACCCCAGCAAGAGTAGCTGCTGCCTTGGCAGGAACTAATAGGGATCCATAATAAACCCCAGGAAGAGTAGCTGCTGCCTTGGCAGGAGCTAATGGGGATCAATAATAAACCCCAAGAAGAGTAGCTGCTGCCTTGGCAGGAACTAATAGGGATCCATAATAAACCCCAGGAAGAGTAGCTGCTGCCTTGGCAGGAGCTAATTGGGATCCATAATAAACCCCAGGAAGAGTAGCTGCTGCCTTGGCAGGAAATAATAGGGATCCATAATAAACCCCAGGAAGAGTAGCTGCCGACTTGGCGGGAACTAATAGGGATCCATAATAAACCCCAGGAAGAGTAGCTGCTGCCTTGGCGGGAACTAATGGGGATCCATAATAAACCCCAGGAAGAGTAGCTGCTGCCTTGGCAGGAACTAATGGGGATCCATAATAAACCCCAGGAAGAGTAGTTGCTGCCTTGGCAGGAACTAATAGGGATCCATAATAAACCCCAGGAAGAGTAGCTGCTGCCTTGGCAGGAACTAATGGGGATCCATAATAAACCCCAGGAAGAGTAGCTCCTGCCTTGGCAGGAACTAATGGGGATCCATAATAAACCCCAGGAAGAGTAGTTGCTGCCTTGGCAGGAACTAATAGGGATCCATAATAAACCCCAGGAAGAGTAGCTCCTGCCTTGGCAGGAACTAATGGGGATCCATAATAAACCCCAGGAAGAGTAGCTGCTGCCTTGACAGGAACTAATGGGGATCCATAATAAACCCCAGGAAGAGTAGCTGCTGCCTTGGCAGGAAACCCCAGGAAGAGTAGCTGCTGCCTTGGCAGGAAACCCCAGGAAGAGTAGCTGCTGCCTTGGCAGGAACTAAGGGGGATCCATAATAAACCCCAGCAAGAGTAGCTGCTGCCTTGGCAGGAACTAATAGGGATCCATAATAAACCCCAGGAAGAGTAGCTGCTGCCTTGGCAGGAGCTAATGGGGATCAATAATAAACCCCAAGAAGAGTAGCTGCTGCCTTGGCAGGAACTAATAGGGATCCATAATAAACCCCAGGAAGAGTAGCTGCTGCCTTGGCAGGAACTAATGGGGATCCATAATAAACCCCAGGAAGAGTAGCTGCTGCCTTGGCAGGAACTAATGGGGATCCATAATAAACCCCAGGAAGAGTAGCTGCTGCCTTGGCAGGAACTAATGGGGATCCATAATAAACCCCAGGAAGAGTAGCTGCTGCCTTGGCAGGAACTAATAGGGATCCATAATAAACCCCAGGAAGAGTAGCGGCTGCCTTGGCAGGAACTAATGGGGATCCATAATAAACCCCAGGAAGAGTAGCTGCTGCCTTGGCAGGAACTAATGGGGATCCATAATAAACCCCAGGAAGAGTAGCTGCTGCCTTGGCAGGAACTAATGGGAATCCATAATAAACCCCAGGAAGAGTAGCTGCTGCCTTGGCAGGAACTAATGGGGATCCATAATAAACCCCAGGAAGAGTAGCTGCTGCCTTGGCAGGAACTAATGGGGATCCATAATAAACCCCAAGAAGAGAAGCTGCTGCCTTGGCAGGAACTAATGGGGATCCATAATAAACCCCAGCAAGAGTAGCTGCTGCCTTGGCAGGAACTAATGGGGATCCATAATAAACCCCAGCAAGAGTAGCTGCTGTCTTGGCAGGAACTAATGGGGATCCATAATAAACCCCAGCAAGAGTAGCTGCTGCCTTGGCAGGAACTAATGGGGATCCATAATAAACCCCAGCAAGAGTAGCTGCTGCCTTGGCAGGAACTAATAGGGATCCATAATAAACCCCAGGAAGAGTAGCTGCTGCCTTGGCAGGAGCTAATGGGGATCCATAATAAACCCCAGGAAGAGTAGCTGCTGCCTTGGCAGGAACTAATAGGGATCCATAATAAACCCCAGGAAGAGTAGCTGCCGACTTGGCGGGAACTAATATGGATCCATAATAAACCCCAGGAAGAGTAGCTGCTGCCTTGGCGGGAACTAATGGGGATCCATAATAAACCCCAGGAAGAGTAGCTGCTGCCTTGGCAGGAACTAATATGGATCCATAATAAACCCAGGAAGAGTAGCTGCTGCCTTGGCAGGAAACCCCAGGAAGAGTAGGTGCTGCCTTGGCAGGAACTAATAGGGATCCATAATAAACCCCAGGAAGAGTAGCTGCTGCCTTGGCAGGAACTAATGGGGATCCATAATAAACCCCAGGAAGAGTAGCTGCTGCCTTGGCAGGAACTAATGGGGATCCATAATAAACCCCAGGAAGAGTAGCTGCTGCCTTGACAGGAACTAATGGGGATCCATAATAAACCCCAGGAAGAGTAGCTGCTGCCTTGGCAGGAACTAATGGGGATCCATAATAAACCCCAGCAAGAGTAGCTGCTGCCTTGGCAGGAACTAATAGGGATCCATAATAAACCCCAGGAAGAGTAGCTGCTGTCTTGGCAGGAACTAATGGGGATCAATAATAAACCCCAAGAAGAGTAGCTGCTGCCTTGGCAGGAACTAATAGGGATCCATAATAAACCCCAGGAAGAGTAGCTGATGCCTTGGCAGGAACTAATGGGGATCCATAATAAACCCCAGGAAGAGTAGCTGCTGCCTTGGCAGGAACTAATGGGGATCCATAATAAACCCCAGCAAGAGTAGCTGCTGCCTTGGCAGGAACTAATAGGGATCCATAATAAACCCCAGGAAGAGTAGCTGCTGCCTTGGCAGGAGCTAATGGGGATCCATAATAAACCCCAGGAAGAGTAGCTGCTGCCTTGGCAGGAAATAATAGGGATCCATAATAAACCCCAGGAAGAGTAGCTGCCGACTTGGCGGGAACTAATAGGGATCCATAATAAACCCCAGGAAGAGTCGCTGCTGCCTTGGCGGGAACTAATGGGGATCCATAATAAACCCCAGGAAGAGTAGCTGCTGCCTTGGCAGGAACTAATGGGGATCCATAATAAACCCCAGGAAGAGTAGTTGCTGCCTTGGCAGGAACTAATAGGGATCCATAATAAACCCCAGGAAGAGTAGCTGCTGCCTTGGCAGGAAACCCCAGGAAGAGTAGCTGCAGCCTTGGCAGGAACTAATAGGGATCCATAATAAACCCCAGGAAGAGTAGCTGCTGCCTTGGCAGGAACTAATGGGGATCCATAATAAACCCCAGGAAGAGTAGCTGCTGCCTTGACAGGAACTAATGGGGATCCATAATAAACCCCAGGAAGAGTAGCTGCTGCCTTGGCAGGAAACCCCAGGAAGAGTAGCTGCTGCCTTGGCAGGAACTAAGGGGGATCCATAATAAACCCCAGCAAGAGTAGCTGCTGCCTTGGCAGGAACTAATAGGGATCCATAATAAACCCCAGGAAGAGTAGCTGCTGCCTTGGCAGGAACTAATGGGGATCCATAATAAACCCCAGGAAGAGTAGCTGCTGCCTTGGCAGGAACTAATGGGGATCCATAATAAACCCCAGGAAGAGTAGCTGCTGCCTTGGCAGGAACTAATAGGGATCCATAATAAACCCAGGAAGACTAGCTGCTGCCTTGGCAGGAAACCCCAGGAAGAGTAGCTGCTGCCTTGGCAGGAACTAATAGGGATCCATAATAAACCCCAGGAAGAGTAGCTGCTGCCTTGGCAGGAACTAATGGGGATCCATAATAAACCCCAGGAAGAGTAGCTGCTGCCTTGGCAGGAACTAATGGGGATCCATAATAACCCCCAGGAAGAGTAGCTGCTGCCTTGACAGGAACTAATGGGGATCCATAATAAACCCCAGGAAGAGTAGCTGCTGCCTTGGCAGGAACTAATGGGGATCCATAATAAACCCCAGCAAGAGTAGCTGCTGCCTTGGCAGGAACTAATAGGGATCCATAATAAACCCCAGGAAGAGTAGCTGCTGTCTTGGCAGGAACTAATGGGGATCCATAATAAACCCCAGGAAGAGTAGCTGCTGCCTTGGCAGGAACTAATGGGGATCCATAATAAACCCCAGGAAGAGTAGCTGCTGCCTTGGCAGGAACTAATGGGGATCCATAATAAACCCCAGCAAGAGTAGCTGCTGCCTTGGCAGGAACTAATGGGGATCCATAATAAACCCCAGCAAGAGTAGCTGCTGCCTTGGCAGGAACTAATGGGGATCCATAATAAACCCCAGCAAGAGTAGCTGCTGCCTTGGCAGGAACTAATGGGGATCCTTAATAAACCCCAGGAAGAGTAGCTGCTGCCTTGGCAGGAACTAATGGGGATCCATAATAAACCCCAGGAAGAGTAGCTGCTGCCTTGGCAGGAACTAATGGGGATCCATAATAAACCCCAGGAAGAGTAGCTGCTGCCTTGGCAGGAACTAATAGGGATCCATAATAAACCCAGGAAGAGTAGCTGCTGCCTTGGCAGGAAACCCCAGGAAGAGTAGCTGCTGCCTTGGCAGGAACTAATAGGGATCCATAATAAACCCCAGGAAGAGTAGCTGCTGCCTTGGCAGGAACTAATGGGGATCCATAATAAACCCCAGGAAGAGTAGCTGCTGCCTTGGCAGGAACTAATGGGGATCCATAATAAACCCCAGGAAGAGTAGCTGCTGCCTTGACAGGAACTAATGGGGATCCATAATAAACCCCAGGAAGAGTAGCTGCTGCCTTGGCAGGAACTAATGGGGATCCATAATAAACCCCAGCAAGAGTAGCTGCTGCCTTGGCAGGAACTAATAGGAATCCATAATAAACCCCAGGAAGAGTAGCTGCTGCCTTGGCAGGAGCTAATGGGGATCAATAATAAACCCCAAGAAGAGTAGCTGCTGCCTTGGCAGGAACTAATAGGGATCCATAATAAACCCCAGGAAGAGTAGCTGCTGCCTTGGCAGGAGCTAATGGGGATCCATAATAAACCCCAGGAAGAGTAGCTGCTGCCTTGGCAGGAAATAATAGGGATCCATAATAAACCCCAGGAAGAGTAGCTGCCGACTTGGCGGGAACTAATAGGGATCCATAATAAACCCCAGGAAGAGTAGCTGCTGCCTTGGCGGGAACTAATGGGGATCCATAATTAACCCCAGGAAGAGTAGCTGCTGCCTTGGCAGGAACTAATGGGGATCCATAATAAACCCCAGGAAGAGTAGTTGCTGCCTTGGCAGGAACTAATGGGATCCATAATAAACCCCAGGAAGAGTAGCTGCTGCCTTGGCAGGAACTAATGGGGATCCATAATAAACCCCAGGAAGAGTAGCTCCTGCCTTGGCAGGAACTAATGGGGATCCATAATAAACCCCAGGAAGAGTAGCTGCTGCCTTGGCAGGAACTAATAGGGATCCATAATAAACCCCAGGAAGAGTAGCTGCAGCCTTGGCAGGAACTAATAGGGATCCATAATAAACCCCAGGAAGAGTAGCTCCTGCCTTGGCAGGAACTAATGGGGATCCATAATAAACCCCAGGAAGAGTAGCTGCTGCCTTGACAGGAACTAATGGGGATCCATAATAAACCCCAGGAAGAGTAGCTGCTGCCTTGGCAGGAAACCCCAGGAAGAGTAGCTGCTGCCTTGGCAGGAAACCCCAGGAAGAGTAGCTGCTGCCTTGGCAGGAACTAAGGGGATCCATAATAAACCCCAGCAAGAGTAGCTGCTGCCTTGGCAGGAACTAATAGGGATCCATAATAAACCCCAGGAAGAGTAGCTGCTGTCTTGGCAGGAACTAATGGGGATCAATAATAAACCCCAAGAAGAGTAGCTGCTGCCTTGGCAGGAACTAATGGGGATCCATAATAAACCCCAGGAAGAGTAGCTGCTGCCTTGGCAGGAACTAATGGGGATCCATAATAAACCCCAGGAAGAGTAGTTGCTGCCTTGGCAGGAACTAATAGGGATCCATAATAAACCCCAGGAAGAGTAGCTGCTGCCTTGGCAGGAACTAATGGGGATCCATAATAAACCCCAGGAAGAGTAGCTGCTGCCTTGGCAGGAACTAATAGGGATCCATAATAAACCCCAGGAAGAGTAGCGGCTGCCTTGGCAGGAACTAATGGGGATCCATAATAAACCCCAGGAAGAGTAGCTGCTGCCTTGGCAGGAACTAATGGGGATCCATAATAAACCCCAGGAAGAGTAGCTGCTGCCTTGGCAGGAACTAATGGGGATCCATAATAAACCCCAGGAAGAGTAGCTGCTGCCTTGGCAGGAACTAATGGGGATCCATAATAAACCCCAGGAAGAGTAGCTGCTGCCTTGGCAGGAACTAATGGGGATCCATAATAAACCCCAAGAAGAGAAGCTGCTGCCTTGGCAGGAACTAATGGGGATCCATAATAAACCCCAGCAAGAGTAGCTGCTGCCTTGGCAGGAACTAATGGGGATCCATAATAAACCCCAGCAAGAGTAGCTGCTGCCTTGGCAGGAACTAATGGGGATCCATAATAAACCCCAGCAAGAGTAGCTGCTGCCTTGGCAGGAACTAATGGGGATCCATAATAAACCCCAGCAAGAGTAGCTGCTGCCTTGGCAGGAACTAATAGGGATCCATAATAAACCCCAGGAAGTGTAGCTGCTGCCTTGGCAGGAGCTAATGGGGATCCATAATAAACCCCAGGAAGAGTAGCTGCTGCCTTGGCAGGAACTAATAGGGATCCATAATAAACCCCAGGAAGAGTAGCTGCCGACTTGGCGGGAACTAATAGGGATCCATAATAAACCCCAGGAAGAGTAGCTGCTGCCTTGGCGGGAACTAATGGGGATCCATAATAAACCCCAGGAAGAGTAGCTGCTGCCTTGGCAGGAACTAATATGGATCCATAATAAACCCAGGAAGAGTAGCTGCTGCCTTGGCAGGAAACCCCAGGAAGAGTAGGTGCTGCCTTGGCAGGAACTAATAGGGATCCATAATAAACCCCAGGAAGAGTAGCTGCTGCCTTGGCAGGAACTAATGGGGATCCATAATAAACCCCAGGAAGAGTAGCTGCTGCCTTGGCAGGAACTAATGGGGATCCATAATAAACCCCAGGAAGAGTAGCTGCTGCCTTGACAGGAACTAATGGGGATCCATAATAAACCCCAGGAAGAGTAGCTGCTGCCTTGGCAGGAACTAATGGGGATCCATAATAAACCCCAGCAAGAGTAGCTGCTGCCTTGGCAGGAACTAATAGGGATCCATAATAAACCCCAGGAAGAGTAGCTGCTGTCTTGGCAGGGACTAATGGGGATCAATAATAAACCCCAAGAAGAGTAGCTGCTGCCTTGGCAGGAACTAATAGGGATCCATAATAAACCCCAGGAAGAGTAGCTGATGCCTTGGCAGGAGCTAATGGGGATCCATAATAAACCCCAGGAAGAGTAGCTGCTGCCTTGGCAGGAACTAATGGGGATCCATAATAAACTCCAGCAAGAGTAGCTGCTGCCTTGGCAGGAACTAATAGGGATCCATAATAAACCCCAGGAAGAGTAGCTGCTGTCTTGGCAGGAACTAATGGGGATCAATAATAAACCCCAAGAAGAGTAGCTGCTGCCTTGGCAGGAACTAATAGGGATCCATAATAAACCCCAGGAAGAGTAGCTGCTGCCTTGGCAGGAGCTAATGGGGATCCATAATAAACCCCAGGAAGAGTAGCTGCTGCCTTGGCAGGAAATAATAGGGATCCATAATAAACCCCAGGAAGAGTAGCTGCCGACTTGGCGGGAACTAATAGGGATCCATAATAAACCCCAGGAAGAGTCGCTGCTGCCTTGGCGGGAACTAATGGGGATCCATAATAAACCCCAGGAAGAGTAGCTGCTGCCTTGGCAGGAACTAATGGGGATCCATAATAAACCCCAGGAAGAGTAGTTGCTGCCTTGGCAGGAACTAATAGGGATCCATAATAAACCCCAGGAAGAGTAGCTGCTGCCTTGGCAGGAAACCCCAGGAAGAGTAGCTGCAGCCTTGGCAGGAACTAATAGGGATCCATAATAAACCCCAGGAAGAGTAGCTGATGCCTTGGCAGGAACTAATGGGGATCCATAATAAACCCCAGGAAGAGTAGCTGCTGCCTTGACAGGAACTAATGGGGATCCATAATAAACCCCAGGAAGAGTAGCTGCTGCCTTGGCAGGAAACCCCAGGAAGAGTAGGTGCTGCCTTGGCAGGAACTGGGGATCCATAATAAACCCCAGGAAGAGTAGCTGCTGCCTTGGCAGGAATGGGGATCCATAATAAACCCCAGGAAGAGTAGGGCTGCCTTGGCAGGAACTAATGGGGATCCATAATAAACCCCAGGAAGAGTAGCTGCTGCCTTGGCAGGAACTAATGGGGATCCATAATAAACCCCAGGAAGAGTAGCTGCTGCCTTGGCAGGAACTAATGGGGATCCATAATAAACCCCAGGAAGAGTAGCTGCTGCCTTGACAGGAACTAATGGGGATCCATAATAAACCCCAGGAAGAGTAGCTGCTGCCTTGACAGGAACTAATGGGGATCCATAATAAACCCCAGGAAGAGTAGCTAGCTAATGAGGATCCATAATAAACCCCAGGAAGAGTAGCTGCTGCCTTGACAGGAACTAATGGGGATCCAAACCCAGGAAGAGTAGCTGCTAATAATGGGGATCCCCCCAGGAAGAGTAGCTGCTGCCTTGGCAGGAACTAATGGGGATCCATAATAAACCCCAGGAAGAGTAGCTGAGGAACTAGGGGATCCATAATAAACCCCAGGAAGAGTAGCTGCTGCCTTGGCAGGAACTAATGGGGATCCATAATAAACCCCAGGAAGAGTAGCTGCTGCCTTGGCAGGAACTAATGGGGATCCATAATAAATACAAATACAAGCCTGTTATGTCTGTAGGTTGACATTTTCTGGGCTGTATCCAGCTCACATCTACAGTATGTTAGGTGTTCAGGTGAGTACGGTAGGTTACTTGTTCAAACCTTCCTGGGTTTTGTGTTAGTTTTTGTTTTGATACCTCGTGCCTTGGTTGCTATGGCAAAGATATAAATGATTAATCAGAAGAAACATCAGAAAATGCCCCCAGGCTCTGTTGGTGGACGATGGCCAGGTGAATGGTTATTCTCAAACCATGCATTATAAACTAACTAACTAACTCAAATCTAACTTACAAGATATGAACATGTAGTTGTTTTGTTCGGTTACAGATTGGACTGGACACCTACTATTGGACAGCTGTGAATCACGTATTTGTGTGGGGTAGCCTGGCTGTCTACTTTGCCATTCTATTCGCTATGCACAGTGACGGCCTCTTCAGCATATTCCCCAGCCATTTTCCTTTCATTGGTAAGTCAGTCAATCAATCACATGTATTTATAAAGCAGTTTTCACATCAGTGCTTTACAGTAACTTAGTGTAATACAGTAACCTTGTGTAATACAGTAACCTAGTGTAATTCAGTAACCTCGTGTAATACAGTAACCTAGTGTAATACAGTAACCTAGTGTAATTCAGTAACCTAGTGTAATTCAGTAACCTCGTGTAATACAGTAACCTCGTGTTATTCAGTTTTAAATCTTGAGTACAATAATGATAGATGAAATTGTACAAATATGCAGAGCATTTTTTTGAGTCCGAGGGTATTTTTGTTGTGGTTTTTTTCAGGCACAGCCCGTAACTGTCTGACTCAGAAGAGTGTGTGGCTGGTTATAATGCTGACCACCGTGGCGTGTGTCATGCCAGGGTTGGCAGTCCGCTTTCTGAAGACAGACCTTTACCCCACTCTGACAGACAAGGTAAAGGGAACTTGATTGACAGACGCCGTAACCACTAGGAACAGGGGAAACATCACACTAAACCAATGAAAAGACATACAATACCTTCAGAAAGTATTCATACCACTTGACTTATTCCACATCTTGTTGTGTTACAGCCTGAATTCAAAATGGATTACATATTTCTTCTCTCACCCATCTATACTCAATACTGACAAAGTAAAAACATGTTTAAAAAAACAAACATTTTAGTTAATTTATTAAAAATGAAAAACAGAAATATCACAATTAAATAAGTAAACTCAGCAAAAAAAAGACTGTCAACTGTGTTTATTTTCAGCAAACTTAAAATGTGTAAATATTTGTGTGAACATAACAAGATTCAACAACTGAGACTTAAACTGAACAAGTTCCACAGACATGTGTCTAACAGAAATGGAATAATGTGTCCCTGAACATAGGGGGGGGGGGTCAAAATCAAAAGTAACAGTCAGTATCTGGTGTGGCCACCAGCTGCATTAAGTACCTCAGTGCATCTGCTCCTCGTGGACTGCACCAAATTTGCCAGTTCTTGCTGTGAGATGTTACCCCACTCTTCCACCAAGGCACCTGCAAGTTCCTGGACATTTCTGGGGGAATGGCCCTAGCCCTCACCCTCCGATCCAACAGGTCCCAGATGTGCTCAATTAGATTGAGATCTGGGTTCTTTGCTGGCCATGGCAGAACACTGACATTCCTGTCTTGCAGGAAATCACGCACAGAACGAGCAGTATGGCTGGTGGCATTGTCATGCTGGAGGGTCATGTCAGGATGAGCAGGAAGGGTACCACATGAGGGAGGAAGATGTCTTCCTTGTAACGCACAACATTGAGATTGCCTGCAATGACAACAAGCTCAGTCCGATGATGCTGTGACACACCACCCCAGACCATGACAGACCCTCCACCTCCAAATCGATCCACTCCAGAGTACAGGCCTCGGTGTAATGCTCATTCCTATGACGATAAACGCAAATCGGACCATCACCCCTGGTGAGACAAAACCACGACTCGTCAGTGAAGAGCACTTTTTGCCAGTCCTGTCTGGTCCACCGACGGTGGGTTTGTGCCCATAGGCGATGTTGTTGCTGGTGATGTCTGGTGAGGACCTGCCTTACAACAGGCCTACAAGCCCTCAGTCCAGCCTCTCTCAGCTTTTTGTGGACAGTCTGAGCATTGATGGAGAGATTGGGCATGCCTGGTGTTACTCGGGCAGTTGTTGTTGCCATCCTGTACCTGTCTCGCAGGTGTGGTGTTTGGATGTACCGATCCTGTGCAGATGTTGTTACACGTGGTCTGCCACTGCAAGGACGATCAGCTCTCCGTCCTGTCTCCCTGTAGCGCTGTCTTAGGCGTCTCACAGTACGGACATTGCAATTTATTGCCCTGGCAACATCTGCAGTCCTCATGCCTCCTTGCAGCATGCCTGAGGCACGTGCACGCAGATGAGAAGGGACCCTGGGTATCTTTCTTTTGGTGTTTTTCAGAGTCAGTAGAAAGGCCCCTGTCTTGCATCAAGACATTGGAAAACCGCCCTGGTCTTTGTGGTTGAATCTGTGTTTGAAATGTTAGTGTTGGGCCAGTAACCAGCAGGTAGCCTAGTGGTCAGAGTGTTGGGCCAGTAACCAGCAGGTAGCATAGTGGTCAGAGTGTTGGGCCAGTAACCAGCAGGTAGCCTAGTGGTCAGAGTGTTGGGCCAGTAACCAGCAGGTAGCCTAGTGGTCAGAGTGTTGGGCCAGTAACCAGTAGGTGTTGGGCCAGCCTAGCAGTGGTCAGAGTGTTGGGCCAGTAACCAGTAGGTAGCCTAGTGGTCAACCAGTAGGTAGCCTAGTGGTCAGAGTTTTGGGCCAGTAACCAGTAGGTAGCCTAGTGGTCAGAGTTTTGGGCCAGTAACCAGTAGGTAGCCTAGTGGTTAGAGCGTTGGACCAGTAACCAGCGGGTAGCCTAGTGGTCAGAGTGTTGGGCCAGTAACCGAACGGTTGCTGGATCGAATCCCCGAGCCGACAAGGTAAAAATCTGTCGTTCTGCCCCCTGAGCAAGGCAGTTAACCCAATGTTCCCGGGGCGCTGAAGAAGACGTAGATGTTGATTAAGGCAGCTCTCCGCACCTCTCTGATTCAGAGGGGTTGGGTTAAATGTGGACGACACATTTCAGTTGAGTGTATTCAGTTGTCCAACTGAGTAGGTATCCCCCCTTCTCACTATCATATAGTCAGCAGACAAAGCCCGTTGACACATGCACAGGAATAATTTCATATTAAAGTGATTATGCCAGTAGCCAAGTTATGCAACAGTCTGCTTATCTTAATTGGCATAAGGACAAAATTGAAGTAAGTATATGATTAAGCACTGATTAAAACATCTGGTTGTCTGAGCAATCTTTCAAATTATTAGGACGTTTAAACAGCTTAATCAGCTTTCCAGTGGTGTATGTGATCTGAACATGTCCCAGAATCTGTCAGCTCAACCTCCCTCTGTAATACGTGATTGAAGTGAGTTCGGGAAAAACTGGAAGTATGACTCTTATAATTCGTTTTCACATACAAACTTTGTATGTCCGAACTCAGACTCAAATAGGCTTCGCAAAAAATGTCACTACTATAAAATGGTCGCTGTGGTAGAGCATTTATTTTGATTGGTGATTTTCTGCAATCAGGTAGCCTGATTTCAGATGTGTCCATGTCAACAGGATTATTAGGGACATCGTTCTTCATGCATAGCATGTAAATGTTTTTTAAACAAACTATTATATTAATCTGACTATCCACAATAACGGTACTCTCTGTTGTTGTCCTCCTTCCCCAGGTGCGGAGCCTGCAGCAGGCCAGCAGAAAGCTGGGTCCCAAGGAGCAGAACCTGAGACGTGTTCGGAGGACCAGCTCCCGGCGCTCAGCCTACGCCTTCTCCCACCAACAGGGCTATGGAGAGCTCATAACCTCAGGGAAGAACATGAAGGTCTGTCAAATAAACTAATACAAAATAAAAAAAATATGTAGTGTAGTGCCAAAACATCAGTTCTCCTCTCTCCATTCTATTTTTTAAAAAAGGGTTCTTGATGAACCCGTATGGGTTCGAGATAGAATACTTTTAAAGTTCCACGTAGAACCCTCTGTGAAAAGGGTTCTATATGGAACCCAAAAGGCTTCTTCAAAAGGTTCCCCCCCTATGGGGACAGCAGGAGAAACCTTTTAAGGTTCTAGATAAGAGTGTAAGCCTAAATTGAATGTGTGTAACTTTATTTTTCAAAACAACATTAAGGTCACCCCCAACACCGCTGCCCCGTCCCCATCCCTGTCCCCATCGTCCCCTGGAAGGGTCCACAACAGCAGAAGTTTGATAGAGGGCATGTCGAAGAGGAAGGGGGAAACACCGGTAGCCTGTGTCTCTGCTGAGGCCTACGGAACATCCGGAACCTCGGAAGGCAACACTAGAACTCAACAGACTGTAATGGATTCTAATGTTGTTTCCAATGGGGCCATTCAGACATGACCCTTTACGATCTGTTTTTAGATTCCTAACAAGCTGTTTAGACTATAAGATGATCCTGTGCGTCTACACCTGGCTCAGTGAGTAAGAGTTAGAGCATGGTGCGGTCAACATCAGGGTGGGGTTCGATTTCCCACATTGGATCGATCGGCCACATATACAGGTAACTGCCAAAGTAATGGAAACACTTGAGTAAATGAGGGTTCTGGCGGCTCTGTTATGGTGCGAGGTGTGTTTTTCCTGCCATGGTTTATGTCCACTGAACCCCCTTAGAGAGCAAGGTAAACTCCAATAAATACACAGTCATTCTGAGTGATACACAGCCATTTCTATCCTGATGGGAGTGGTCTCTTCCAGGATGACAATGAAACCCTATCCACAGGGAACGAGTGGTCAAAGTATGGTTTGATGAGCATGAAAACGGTGTAAACCATATGCCCACGGCCATCTCAGTCATCAGATCTCAAAACAATTGAACACTTCTAGAGCGGTGCCTGAGACAACATTTTACACCACCATCAAAAAAACAACACCAAATTGAAAATTATTGTGGACGAATGGTGTCGCTACCCTCCAATAGAGATTCAGGCATTTATAGAATCTATGCCAAGAGGTGCATTAAAGCTGTTCTGGCTCGTGGTGCCCCCAACGCCCTATTAAAACACTTTATGTTGGGGTTTCCTTTATTTTGGCAGGTACATGTTTGTCACTGTCAATGTTGACAGTTCTGTGAGTCACTTTGGATAAAAGCGTCTGGTAAATGACTATACTGTGGGCACTGGACAAGCAGCAGCACACAAGAAAATGGAGAGTAAGTCAAACTCAATCATCAGAGGACATGAGCGCACCAGCAAGCAGGCTCCAAAAGAACCAGCACAGGAACCAGCACAGGAATATCCAATCAGTTGCTGCTCTGGGATCAACTCATGTTCAAAAAGATCACTATAGGCTCTAGTCCATCTGAATCAGTGGAGCGTTACAGATTTAAATTCTAAGGTAATTTTTTACTATTGAGCCTTCGTCGGCAGTGTTTACCGTGAATGCAGTCTCCGCTAACATTGCCTTTAAATTGAAATCACACTGTAACGCTTAATTTCCGCGATACGGATTGAATAGAGACCTAAGCATTGGAGTTTTGATTTTTGGTGGAGATCTCCTTTTCAATAAATGTAGTAGATAGATTTTTCAGTAGCCTGGGCTGGACAGGTATGAGTTTGGTATCATAGCCACTTGAAACAGTGATAAAATACAGGTATGTACTTCAGGCTGCTTTAGGAAAACATTCAGCACAACTCTATCGTTGTTACAACACTGTGTTACAAATCATCTTTTGCCGATGACCATGAATATGCTAAATGTTATTTAAAAATTAAAAACAATTCTGGTTTTACACATACAGTAAGTCATCGTGATAATTAAATTAAAATCAGATAGAAACTACCTCAACAAAGATGAGGTTTAGGATGCTGACTGAAAGAATGTTCAGAATGTTTTTGAGGTTTAGAATGCTGACTGAAAGAATGTTCAGAATGTTTTTGAGGTTTAGAATGCTGACTGAAAGAATGTTCAGAATGTTCTTGAGGTTTAGAATGCTGACTGAAAGAATGTTCAGAATGTTCTTGAGGTGTAGAATGCTGACTGAAAGAATGTTCCAAATGTTCTTGAGGTTTAGAATGCTGACTGAAAGAATGTTCCAAATGTTCTTGAGGTTTAGAATGCTGACTGAAAGAATGTTCCAAATGTTCTTGAGGTTTAGAATGCTGACTGAAAGAATGTTCCAAATGTTCTTGAGGTCTAGAATGCTGACTGAAAGAATGTTCAGAATGTTCTTGAGGTTTAGAATGCTGACTGAAAGAATGTTCCAAATGTTCTTGAGGTTTAGAATGCTGACTGAAAGAATGTTCAAGATGCATGTTTTTACCTTTAATGGAGAGAACATAATTGTGCCTTTTACTAATTTAAGCATTTATCACACGTCTGAACATAGACATAACCGTTCAATAGTCACAGGAGGTTGGTGGCACTTTTATTGGGGAGGATGGGCTTGTGGTAATGGCTGGAGTGGAATAGGTGGAATGGTACCAAATACATCAGACACATGGTTTCCAGGTGTTTAATGCCATTCCATTTGCTCCGTTCCAGCCATTATTATGAGCCGTCCTCCCCTCAGCAGCCTCCACTGGTCAAGGTCTTTGTCATAAGTTGGCTTTATCCTTCATTTACATTTAAAGGTGCAACCTGCAATAGTTACAGGCAGCTGTTCAATGGTCGTTGTATACCAATTGCTTTTTAAAGAATATCATGTTGATCTGATGGTCTGTAGAGACCGTAAAGCGCCATCTATGAATTTAGGTATTGATTTAATTTCTCAAGCCCCATCCCTCAGCTTTATGGCAAAAACAGTGGTGGGGCTGCCGTTCGGCTGGAAAAGTGAATCACAGATTGAGACTTTAAAACGGTATGAAGAGAAGGCTTTCCTGTCAACTTCCTGTAACGAAAGGGAATCCATACTGTAGGGAAGCTCAATGCGAACCCTCTGGCTGTCAGCATTCTACAGCCTAATTGCCCTATTTGGTATTTGGTCACACACACTCTCTCTCTAACACATTGTTAACCTGTCAGACATGGATGCTTGCAGAATGAAAACATTATGTTTTTTCCATTAGGCTTATGCTTTGAATGCTGAAATTCAATACAATCATTTGTTAACATCTCATTTTTATTTTTTTTGAATGTTTATTTTTATTTTTTTAAGCTAAGAATTAATTTAATCTTGAATGTGTTGGTGATGCATCGTTTTATTTTATATTTTGTTTCTACCGACAAAAACTGAAACACTGTCATTTTTATTTGTTAATGTCCGCTTCTTGAACTTGGAAATAATGTTTTTCAGCGAGTGTGTTTTTATTTTATTTTTATATATATACACAAATATACAGCTGTTCATATTGTGTTCGTTGTCTGTTTCTGTGGAGATAATGCAAACGGAACAGACAGACAAAACGTAAACAAAAGCCCTTTTACTCCTTAATTCCTTCAACACACACACACACACACACACACACACACACACACACACACACACACACACACACACACACACACACACACACACACACACACACACACACACACACACACACACACACACACACACACACACACACACACACACACACACAGCAATGGAAGGAATGTCGTACTGCACTGTGTGGGAAATTATTGTCCTTTATACAGACAGCACTGTCCCATTTCAACTGAAATCATTACACTCACAGAATAAAGAAAAGGCCCCTTTCTTGTAAAGAAGTTGATCTTAAAATCATTAGTTTTAACTTGAGTTCCAAATGATAAAATGTCATAATTTTTCCCCCTATAAAAATAGTGCCAGTCTTTTTGTGCTATCATGCCAACTTCTTGTCATGTTTGGCTTGAAAATTAAGCAATGAAGTTGGCAAGAGGACAAACAGATCTAGAATCAGGCTATAGAAGGAGAAAACAGATCTGGGACCAGGCTATAGAAGGAGAAAACAGATCTGGGACCAGGCTATAGAAGGAGAAAACAGATCTAGAATCAGGCTATAGAAGGAGAAAACAGATCTGGGACCAGGCTATAGAAGGAGAAAACAGATCTAGAATCAGGCTATAGAAGGAGAAAACAGATCTGGGACCAGGCTATAGAAGGAGAAAACAGATCTAGAATCAGGCTATAGAAGGAGAAAACAGATCTGGGACCAGGCTATAGAAGGAGAAAACAGATCTAGCATCAGGCTATAGAAGGAGAAAACAGATCTGGGACCAGGCTATAGAAGGAGAAAACAGATCTGGGACCAGGATATAGAAGGAGAAAACAGATCTAGAATCAGGCTATAGAAGGAGAAAACAGATCTAGAATCAGGCTATAGAAGGAGAAAACAGATCTGGGACCAGGCTATAGAAGGAGAAAACAGATCTAGCATCAGGCTATAGAAGGAGAAAACAGATCTGGGATCGGGCTACAGAAGGAGACAACAGATCTGGGACCGGGCTATAGACGGAGCCAACAGATCTGGGACCAGGCTATAGACGGAGCCAACAGATCTGGGACCAGGCTATAGACGGAGCCAACAGATCTGGGACCAGGCTATAGACGGAGCCAACAGATCTGGGACCAGGCTATAGACGGAGCCAACAGATCTGGGACCAGGCTATAGTCAGAGCCAACAGATCTGGGACCAGGCTACAGAAGGAGACAACAAATCTGGGAGCAGACTAGCTTTGATTATCACTGCCCTTGAAATTCCAGAATCATCAACGGTGTCATTTTGGCATGAGAATTAGTCATAGAGTCACAACTAAAATAATAGTATAAAAATACTGAAAAGGTGAAACGGCAAGGAAGACATTTCACCTCAAAATTGTAAAGAGAAGCATTTTTTGACTTCAGTCTTCAAGGAAGATGGCCGCCCCTCCACCAGGCTTGGTGACAAACAGACTGTGTTTCTCTAGCTCGGCTCTGCGTGGGTCTGCCGTGTAGTACAACTCTCTGACGCTCTTCAGGAAAGACTCCACCTTCTCAGTGGGGACCATGGAGACAGCACAGCCCCCCCAGCCTGCTCCGGTCAGCCGGGATCCCACCGCACCAGACTGCCTGTAGCCAGAGGAAACATAATAAACATGGAGACAGCACAGCCCCCCCAGCCTGCTCCGGTCAGCCAGGATCCCACCGCACCAGACTGCCTGATAGCCAGAACATAATAAACATGGAGAAAGCACGGTTCTAGGAACCTATAAATCCTTAAATTACGAACTATCAATTAACAATGCAATCAAGCAAGGAAACTGCATCAACAGTTGCACCATCCATTTGTCAAACACACTAGTTACAAGGTTGCCGGTGAAATCTAGTATTTTAATGGACAGGTTTGAAATTAGATTTTTTTTATATCTCAAATGAGACTTAATCTCTCACGGACAGACAACGTAAATCAATATAGGCTATTTCACCGAATGACGGTGAGATTTTATTCCTGAGTTAAGGGGGTGGGGTGAGAATAACCTGTAAATTGAAAGGGTTTAAACCCTTTTAATATAAAGAACTATAGTTAACATATAGAATGGAGTGGTTCTGGACTTACAGACATATCTCTACCAGCTGGTCCAGTTCTGGACAGCTGCACTCGTACAGGTCTCTGCAGCTGGCATGGCTCTGCTTCATCAGGTCTCCTAGACGCTGCACGCCGTTCGGTGCGGAGGGAGCTTCATCACACACGCTCTTGAACCGCAGTACCCGTGCCGCCTCGCCGTATACATGCCTGGCCCGCTGGTACAGCTTGAACTGGGCCACTGGGAGGAGAGGACAGGTATAGCAGGTCAAACCTGTTATTTACCTTTAAGGATATGATAATGGAGGAGACAGTTCTCAAGGAGGGTCAGTGGGAAAGGCAGATGTGGAGAATGAACCTTTTTTGAAAATAACATATCCTGCACACACAGTTTGGTTTGTATCAAAAAGGTGGAGGAGGACCTCCTCCCTGCTAGCCTACCAGTTATACAGTAGTGACCTGCTAGCCTACCAGTTATACAGTAGTGACCTGCTAGCCTACCAGTTATACAGTAGTGATCTGCTAGCCTACCAGTTATACAGTAGTGATCTGCTAGCCTACCAGTTATAATGTACTAGTTACACAGTGTGACCTGCTAGCCTACCAGTTATAATGTACTAGTTACACAGTAGTGACCTGCTAGCCTACCAGTTATACAGTAGTGATCTGCTAGCCTACCAGTTACACAGTAGTGATCTGCTAGCCTACCAGTTACACAGTAGTGACCTGCTAGCCTACCAGTTATACAGTAGTGATCTGCTAGCCTACCAGTTATACAGTAGTGACCTGACCAGTTATACAGTAGTGATCTGCTAGCCTACCAGTTACACAGTAGTGATCTGCTAGCCTACCAGTTACACAGTAGTGACCTGCTAGCCTACCAGTTATAATGTACTAGTTACACAGTAGTGACCTGCTAGCCTACCAGTTATAATGTACTAGTTACACAGTAGTGACCTGCTAGCCTACCAGTTATAATGTACTAGTTACACAGTAGTGACCTGCTAGCCTACCAGTTATAATGTACTAGTTACCAGTTATAATGTACTAGTTACACAGTAGTGACCTGCTAGCCTACCAGTTATAATGTACTAGTTACACAGTAGTGACCTGCTAGCCTACCAGTTATACAGTAGTGATCTGCTAGCCTACCAGTTATAATGTACTAGTTACACAGTAGTGATCTGCTAGCCTACCAGTAGTGACCTGCTAGCCTACCAGTTATAATGTACTAGTTACACAGTAGTGACCTGCTAGCCTACCAGTTATAATGTACTAGTTACACAGTAGTGACCTGCTAGCCTACCAGTTATAATGTACTAGTTACACAGTAGTGACCTGCTAGCCTACCAGTTATAATGTACTAGTTACACAGTAGTGACCTGCTAGCCTACCAGTTATAATGTACTAGTTACACAGTAGTGACCTGCTAGCCTACCAGTTATAATGTACTAGTTACACAGTAGTGACCTGCTAGCCTACCAGTTATAATGTACTAGTTACACAGTAGTGACCTGCTAGCCTACCAGTTATAATGTACTAGTTACACAGTAGTGACCTGCTAGCCTACCAGTTATAATGTACTAGTTACACAGTAGTGACCTGCTAGCCTACCAGTTATAATGTACTAGTTACACAGTAGTGACCTGCTAGCCTACCAGTTATAATGTACTAGTTACACAGTAGTGACCTGCTAGCCTACCAGTTATAATATACTAGTTACACAGTAGTGACCTGCTAGCCTACCAGTTATAATGTACTAGTTACACAGTAGTGACCTGCTAGCCTACCAGTTATAATGTACTAGTTACACAGTAGTGACCTGCTAGCCTACCAGTTATAATGTACTAGTTACACAGTAGTGACCTGCTAGCCTACCAGTTATAATGTACTAGTTACACAGTAGTGACCTGCTAGCCTACCAGTTATAATGTACTAGTTACACAGTAGTGACCTGCTAGCCTACCAGTTATAATGTACTAGTTACACAGTAGTGACCTGCTAGCCTACCAGTTATAATGTACTAGTTACACAGTAGTGACCTGCTAGCCTACCAGTTATAATGTACTAGTTACACAGTAGTGACCTGCTAGCCTACCAGTTATAATGTACTAGTTACACAGTAGTGACCTGCTAGCCTACCAGTTATAATGTACTAGTTACACAGTAGTGACCTGCTAGCCTACCAGTTATAATGTACTAGTTACACAGTAGTGACCTGCTAGCCTACCAGTTATAATGTACTAGTTACACAGTGAGTGACCTGCTAGCCTACCAGTTATAATGTACTAGTTACACAGTAGTGACCTGCTAGCCTACCAGTTATAATGTACTAGTTACACAGTAGTGACCTGCTAGCCTACCAGTTATAATGTACTAGTTACACAGTAGTGACCTGCTAGCCTACCAGTTATAATGTACTAGTTACACAGTAGTGACCTGCTAGCCTACCAGTTATAATGTACTAGTTACACAGTAGTGACCTGCTAGCCTACCAGTTATAATGTACTAGTTACACAGTAGTGACCTGCTAGCCTACCAGTTATAATGTACTAGTTACACAGTAGTGACCTGCTAGCCTACCAGTTATAATGTACTAGTTACACAGTAGTGACCTGCTAGCCTACCAGTTATAATGTACTAGTTACACAGTAGTGACCTGCTAGCCTACCAGTTATACAGTAGTGACCTGCTAGCCTACCAGTTATAATACACTAGTGACCGGCTAGCCTACCAGTTATACAGTAGTGATCTGCTAGCCTACCAGTTATAATGTACTAGTTACACAGTAGTGATCTGCTAGCCTACCAGTTATAATACACTAGTGATCTGCTAGCCTACCAGTTATAATACACTAGTGACCTGCTAGCCTACCAGTTATAATGTACTAGTTACACAGTAGTGACCTTATTTATTGCCAACAACTAGCTTGCCGGCTCCGTCCGCACTGATTGGTGTAAACAACTAGCTTGCCGGCTCCGTCCGCACTGATTGGTGTAAACAACTAGCTTGCCGTCCGCTGATTGGTGTAAACCGTTGCCGCACTGATTGGTGTAAACAACTAGCTTGCCGGCTCCGTCCGCACTGATTGGTGTAAACAACTAGCTTGCCGGCTCCGCCCGCACTGATTGGTGTAAACAACTCCGCCCGCACTGATTGGTGTAAACAACTAGCTTGCCGGCTCCGCCCGCACTGATTGGTGTAAACAACTAGCTTGCCGGCTCCGTCCGCACTGATTGGTGTAAACAACTAGCTTGCCGGCTCCGCCCGCACTGATTGGTGTAAACAACTAGCTTGCCGGCTCCGTCCGCACTGATTGGTGTAAACAACTAGCTTGCCGGCTCCGTCCGCACTGATTGGTGTAAACAACTAGCTTGCCGGCTCCGTCCGCACTGATTGGTGTAAACAACTAGCTTGCCGGCTCCGTCCGCACTGATTGGTGTAAACAACTAGCTTGCCGGCTCCGTCCGCACTGATTGGTGTAAACAACTAGCTTGCCGCCTCCGCCCGCACTGATTGGTGTAAACAACTAGCTTGCCGGCTCCGTCCGCACTGATTGGTGTAAACAACTAGCTTGCCGGCTCCGCCCGCACTGATTGGTGTAAACAACTAGCTTGCCGGCTCCGTCCGCACTGATTGGTGTAAACAACTAGCTTGCCGGCTCCGTCCGCACTGATTGGTGTAAACAACTAGCTTGCCGGCTCCGCCCGCACTGATTGGTGTAAACAACTAGCTTGCCGGCTCCGCCCGCACTGATTGGTGTAAACAACTAGCTTGCCGGCTCCGTCCGCACTGATTGGTGTAAACAACTAGCTTGCCGGCTCCGTCCGCACTGATTGGTGTAAACAACTAGCTTGCCGGCTCCGTCCGCACTGATTGGTGTAAACAACTAGCTTGCCGGCTCCGTCCGCACTGATTGGTGTAAACAACTAGCTTGCCGGCTCCGTCCGCACTGATTGGTGTAAACAACTAGCTTGCCGGCTCCGTCCGCACTGATTGGTGTAAACAACTAGCTTGCCGGCTCCGCCCGCACTGATTGGTGTAAACAACTAGCTTGCCGGCTCCGCCCGCACTGATTGGTGTAAACAACTAGCTTGCCGGCAACCGTCCGCACTGATTGGTGTAAACAACTAGCTTGCCGGCTCCGCCCGCACTGATTGGTGTAAACAACTAGCTTGCCGGCTCCGCCCGCACTGATTGGTGTAAACAACTAGCTTGCCGGCTCCGCCCGCACTGATTGGTGTAAACAACTAGCTTGCCGGCTCCGTCCGCACTGATTGGTGTAAACAACTAGCTTGCCGGCTCCGACTGATTGGTGTAAACAACTAGCTTGCCGGCTCCGTCCGCACTGATTGGTGTAAACAACTTTGCCGGCTCCGTCCGCACTGATTGGTGTAAACAACTAGCTTGCCGGCTCCGTCCGCACTGATTGGTGTAAACAACTAGCTTGCCGGCTCCGCTTGCCGGCTCCGCACTGATTGGTGTAAACAACTAGCTTGCCGGCTCCGCCCGCACTGATTGGTGTAAACAACTAGCTTGCCGGCTCCGCCCGCACTGATTGGTGTAAACAACTAGCTTGCCGACTCCGCCCGCACTGATTGGTGTAAACAACTAGCTTGCCGGCTCCGTCCGCACTGATTGGTGTAAACAACTAGCTTGCCGGCTCCGTCCGCACTGATTGGTGTAAACAACTAGCTTGCCGGCTCCGCCCGCACTGATTGGTGTAAACAACTAGCTTGCCGGCTCCGTCCGCACTGATTGGTGTAAACAACTAGCTTGCCGGCTCCGCCCGCACTGATTGGTGTAAACAACTAGCTTGCCGGCTCCGTCCGCACTGATTGGTGTAAACAACTAAACTGATTGGTGTAAACAACTAGCTTGCCGGCTCCGTCCGCACTGATTGGTGTAAACAACTAGCTTGCCGGCTCCGTCCGCACTGATTGGTGTAAACAACTAGCACTGATTGGTGTAAACAACTAGCTTGCCGGCTCCGTCCGCACTGATTGGTGTAAACAACTAGCTTGCCGGCTCCGTCCGCACTGATTGGTGTAAACAACTAGCTTGGTGATTGGTGTAAACAACTAGCTTGCCGACTCCGTCCGCACTGATTGGTGTAAACAACTAGCTTGCCGGCTCCGCCCGCACTGATTGGTGTAAACAACTAGCTTGCCGGCTCCGCCCGCACTGATTGGTGTAAACAACTAGCTTGCCGGCTCCGCCCGCACTGATTGGTGTAAACAACTAGCTTGCCGGCTTGCCGCACTGATTGGTGTAAACAACTAGCTTGCCGGCTCCGCCCGCACTGATTGGTGTAAACAACTAGCTTGCCGGCTCCGTCCGCACTGATTGGTGTAAACAACTAGCTTGCCGGCTCCGTCCGCACTGATTGGTGTAAACAACTAGCTTGCCGGCTCCGTCCGCACTGATTGGTGTAAACAACTAGCTTGCCGGCTCCGCCCGCACTGATTGGTGTAAACAACTAGCTTGCCGGCTCCGCCCGCACTGATTGGTGTAAACAACTAGCTTGCCGGCTCCGTCCCGCACTGATTGGTGTAAACAACTAGCTTGCCGGCTCCGTCCGCACTGATTGGTGTAAACAACTAGCTTGCCGGCTCCGCTGATTGGTGTAAACAACTAGCTTGCCTCCGCCGCACTGATTGGTGTAAACAACTAGCTTGCCGGCTCCGTCCGCACTGATTGGTGTAAACAACTAGCTTGCCGGCTCCGCCCGCACTGATTGGTGTAAACAACTAGCTTGCCGGCTCCGCCCGCACTGATTGGTGTAAACAACTAGCTTGCCGGCTCCGTCCGCACTGATTGGTGTAAACAACTAGCTTGCCGGCTCCGCCCGCACTGATTGGTGTAAACAACTAGCTTGCCGGCTCCGTACTGATTGGTGTAAACAACTTGATTGGTGTAAACAACTAGCTTGCCGGCTCCGTCCGCACTGATTGGTGTAAACAACTAGCTTGCCGGCTCCGTCCGCACTGATTGGTGTAAACAACTAGCTTGCCGGCTCCGTCCGCACTGATTGGTGTAAACAACTAGCTTGCCGGCTCCGTCCGCACTGATTGGTGTAAACAACTAGCTTGCCGGCTCCGTCCGCACTGATTGGTGTAAACAACTAGCTTGCCGGCTCCGTCCGCACTGATTGGTGTAAACAACTAGCTTGCCGGCTCCGTCCGCACTGATTGGTGTAAACAACTAGCTTGCCGGCTCCGCCCGCACTGATTGGTGTAAACAACTAGCTTGCCGGCTCCGCCCGCACTGATTGGTGTAAACAACTAGCTTGCCGGCTCCGCCCGCACTGATTGGTGTAAACAACTAGCTTGCCGACTCCGCCCACTGATTGGTGTAAACACTGATTGGTGTAAACAACTAGCTTGCCGGCAACTCCGTCCGCACTGATTGGTGTAAACAACTAGCTTGCCGGCTCCGCCCGCACTGATTGGTGTAAACAACTAGCTTGCCGGCTCCGCCCGCACTGATTGGTGTAAACAACTAGCTTGCCGGCTCCGCCGCACTGATTGGTGTAAACAACTAGCTTGCCGGCTCCGCCCGCACTGATTGGTGTAAACAACTAGCTTGCCGGCTCCGTCCGCACTGATTGGTGTAAACAACTAGCTTGCCGGCTCCGCCCGCACTGATTGGTGTAAACAACTAGCTTGCCGGCTCCGTCCGCACTGATTGGTGTAAACAACTAGCTTGCCGGCTCCGTCCGCACTGATTGGTGTAAACAACTAGCTTGCCGGCTCCGTCCGCACTGATTGGTGTAAACAACTAGCTTGCCGGCTCCCGCACTGATTGGTGTAAACAACTGACTGATTGGTGTAAACAACTAGCTTGCCGGCTCCGTCCGCACTGATTGGTGTAAACAACTAGCTTGCCGGCTCCGTCCGCACTGATTGGTGTAAACAACTAGCTTGCCGGCTCCGCCCGCACTGATTGGTGTAAACAACTAGCTTGCCGGCTCCGCCCGCACTGATTGGTGTAAACAACTAGCTTGCCGGCTCCGCCCGCACTGATTGGTGTAAACAACTAGCTTGCCGGCTCCGCCCGCACTGATTGGTGTAAACAACTAGCTTGCCGGCTCCGCCCGCACTGATTGGTGTAAACAACTAGCTTGCCGGCTCCGTCCGCACTGATTGGTGTAAACAACTAGCTTGCCGGCTCCGTCCGCACTGATTGGTGTAAACAACTGATTGGTGTAAACAACTAGCTTGCCGGCTCCGCCCGCACTGATTGGTGTAAACAACTAGCTTGCCGGCTCCGCCCGCACTGATTGGTGTAAACAACTAGCTTGCCGGCTCCGCCCCGCACTGATTGGTGTAAACAACTAGCTTGCCGGCTCCGCCCGCACTGATTGGTGTAAACAACTAGCTTGCCGGCTCCGTCCGCACTGATTGGTGTAAACAACTAGCTTGCCGGCTCCGTCCGCACTGATTGGTGTAAACAACTAGCTTGCCGGCTCCGCCCGCACTGATTGGTGTAAACAACTAGCTTGCCGGCTCCGCCCGCACTGATTGGTGTAAACAACTAGCTTGCCGGCTCCGCCCGCACTGATTGGTGTAAACAACTAGCTTGCCGGCTCCGTCCGCACTGATTGGTGTAAACAACTAGCTTGCCGGCTCCGCCCGCACTGATTGGTGTAAACAACTAGCTTGCCGGCCCGCCCGCACTGATTGGTGTAAACAACTAGCTTGCCGGCTCCGCCCGCACTGATTGGTGTAAACAACTAGCTTGCCGGCTCCGTCCGCACTGATTGGTGTAAACAACTAGCTTGCCGGCTCCGTCCGCACTGATTGGTGTAAACAACTAGCTTGCCGGCTCCGTCCGCACTGATTGGTGTAAACAACTAGCTTGCCGGCTCCGCCCGCACTGATTGGTGTAAACAACTAGCTTGCCGGCTCCGTCCGCACTGATTGGTGAAGTCATTTAATGAGCTAAATGTGTAAACAACTGTTGATTTCACAGGTTTTAAAAAAGGAACAGAGAGGAACGATATAAACACCTACTTGTTTTTATGGTTCAAACCGGTTCAGAACTTTATATTGTTGGTCAGAACAGTAGAACGGAACAAAACTAAATTGTGGTCCTGTTCAGAATGAAACGATTGGAAAATAACTGGTAGTAATACCAGTGTCTTACCGTGCTGTGTGTTGGGGCTAAGGAGGTCTGTACAGAGCTGTTCTGTGGTGATTCCCAGGACCTTGCAGACCTCCTCTCTGCTGTAGGGCTCAGGGTGCAGCACCTCAGCCACCAGCCGCAGCATCTCCTCCAGAGAGGCCTCCAGCTCTGTCTGCACCTGGGACAGCTTCAGCAGCCGACCCCATTCTAGCCCCCGAGCCTTCGCCAACATCTGAGGGGGACCATAGAGTTATTTACAGCACACAGGAGACAGCTTCAGCAGCCGGCCTCACTCCAGGTCCCCTCTGATTGAATTAAGAACACAATTCAATTCATTCTGGGGTGGCAGGTAGCCTAGTGGTTAGAATGTTGGGACTAGTAACCGAAAGGTTGTTGGATCAAATCCCTGAACTGACAAGGTACAAATCTGTCATTCTGCCCCTGAACAGGCAGTTAACCCACTGTTCCTAGGCCGTCATTGAAAATAAGAATTTGTTCTTAACTGACTTGCCTAGTTAAATAAAGATAAATAAAAAATAATTTAAAAAATCACAGTGGTTTGAGGTAAATGCGCATTCTAGGTTTTATCCCTTCTCATTTCAGCTGATTACAATTTGTTTTGATGTACTAGCAGGACAAAACCGTCGAGTGCTAAGTCATAACACATGTTGAATGCTCTCTTCCAGGCATCTCTAGTGGCATTTTATTTATTTCTACGATGTTGAGAACACCAATATCAACTGGGACCCACTGTAATGATAATAACAATAATAATAATGATAATAATATAATAATAAGAATAATAAGAATAATAATATAATAAGAATAATAATATAATAATAATACAATAATAATATAATAATAACAAGAATAATAATAATATAATAATAATAACATAATAATAACATAATAATAATAATAACAATAACATAATAATAATGATAATAACAATAATAATGATAATAATATAATAAGAATAAGAATAATAAGAATAAGAATATAATAATAATAATATAATAATAATACAATAATATAATAATAACAAGAATAATAATAATATAATAATAATAACATAATAATAACATAATAATAATAATAACAATAACATAATAATAACAATAATATAATAATAATAACAATAATATAATAATAATATAATAACAATAATATAATAATAACAATAATATTATAATAATAATATTATAATAATAACATAATAACAATAATATAATAATAATAATAATATAATAATAATAATATAATAATAATAATATAATAATAATAATAATGATGAACCTTGGTGGCTATCCGACACTCGACCACCCGGATGTTGAAGTGAGAGGTAGCAGCCTTGTTCATCTCAACGCAGCAGTTAGAGATAACAAACACTGCTCCCTCAGGGAGACGTACGTCAGACGCCCGCAGAGGGTGGAACTCAATCAGCTTGGCCTGGGACAAAAGAGACAGATCGAGGACTAATAACAAGCACTGACAAACTAGAGATGTGACCGTAACTGTACAGAAGTTCATTAAACTATTGTTTAACTGATTAAAACACAGCAGCAGCACCACACACTAATAAACACCATATAAAACTCCCTGGTATACAGAATGTGTGTTTGATTACAGTTCCTTCCTTTGTCAGTGTGTATGTGTGTGTGTATGTACAGTGCCTTGCGGAAGTATTCGGCCCCCATGAACTTTGCGACCTTTTGCCACATTTCAGGCTTCAAACATAAAGATATAAAACTGTATTTTTTTGTGAAGAATCAACAACAAGTGGGACACAATCATGAAGTGGAACGACATTTATTGGATATTTCAAACTTTTTTAACAAATCAAAAACTGAAAAATTGGGCGTGCAAAATTATTCAGCCCCTTTACTTTCAGTGCAGCAAACTCTCTCCAGAAGTTCAGTGAGGATCTCTGAATGATCCAATGTTGACCTAAATGACTAATGATGATAAATACAATCCACCTGTGTGTAATCAAGTCTCCATATAAATGCACCTGCACTGTGATAGTCTCAGAGGTCCGTTAAAACCGCAGAGAGCATCATGAAGAACAAGGAACACACCAGGCAGGTCCGAGATACTGTTGTGAAGAAGTTTAAAGCCGGATTTGGATACAAAAATATTTCCCAAGCTTTAAACATCCCAATGAGCACTGTGCAAGCGATAATATTGAAATGGAAGGAGTATCAGACGACTGCAAATCTACCAAGACCTGGCCGTCCCTCTAAACTTTCAGCTCATACAAGGAGAAGACTGATCAGAGATGCAGCCAAGAGGCCCATGATCACTCTGGATGAACTGCAGAGATCTACAGCTGAGGTGGGAGACTCTGTCCATAGGACAACAATCAGTTGTATATTGCACAAATCTGGCCTTTATGGAAGAGTGGCAAGAAGAAAGCCATTTCTTAAAGATATCCATAAAAAGTGTAGTTTAAAGTTTGCCACAAGCCACCTGGGAGACACACCAAACATGTGGAAGAAGGTGCTCTGGTCAGATGAAACCAAAATTGAACTTTTTGGCAACAATGCAAAACGTTATGTTTGGCGTAAAAGCAACACAGCTCATCACCCTGAACACACCATCCCCACTGTCAAACATGGTGGTGGCAGCATCGTGGTTTGGGCCTGCTTTTCTTCAGTAGGGACAGGGAAGATGGTTAAAATTGATGGGAAGATGGATGGAGCCAAATACAGGACCATTCTGGAAGAAAACCTGATGGAGTCTGCAAAAGACCTGAGACTGGGACGGAGATTTGTCTTCCAACAAGACAATGATCCAAAACATAAAGCAAAATCTACAATGGAATGGTTAAAAAATAAACATATCCAGGTGTTAGAATGGCCAAGTCAAAGTCCAGACCTGAATCCAATCGAGAATCTGTGGAAAGAACTGAAAACTGCTGTTCACAAATGCTCTCCATCCAACCTCACTGAGCTCGAGCTGTTTTGCAAGGAGGAATGGGAAAAAATATCAGTCTCTCGATGTGCAAAACTGATAGAGACATACCCCAAGCGACTTACAGCTGTAATCGCAGCAAAAGGTGGCGCTACAAAGTATTAACTTAAGGGGGCTGAATAATTTTGCACACCCAATTTTTCAGTTTTTGATTTGTTAAAAAAGTTTGAAATATCCAATAAATGTCGTTCCACTTCATGATTGTGTCCCACTTGTTGTTGATTCTTCACAAAAAAAATTGAGTTTTATATCTTTATGTTTGAAGCCTGAAATATGTGTGTTGGTGTGTATATGTGTGTTGCTGTGTGTGTTGCTGTGTGTGTATATGTATATATATGTGCGTGTGTTGGTGTGTGTGTGTAAGTGTGTGTGTGTTGCTGTGTGTGTGTGTATGTATATGTGTGTTGCTGTGTGTGTGTGTATATGTGTGT
>NC_056447.1:54774963-54787463 GCF_018296145.1 Oncorhynchus tshawytscha | reverse complement strand
TGTGTATGTATATGTGTGTTGTGTGTGTGTGTATATGTGTGTATGTATATGTGTGTTGCTGTGTGTGTGTGTGTGTGTATGTATGTGTGTTGCTGTGTGTGTGTATGTATGTGTGTGAATGAATGTGTGTGTGTGTGTGTGTATATATGTGTGTATATATGTGTGTGTGTGTTGGTGTGTGTATGTATGTGTGTGTGTGTATGTGTGTGTGTATATGTGTATATATGTGTGTTGGTGTGTGTGTGTGTGTGTGTTGGTGTGTGTATGTATGTGTGTGTGTATGTATGTGTGTGTGTGTGTGTGTTGGTGTGTGTGTGTGTGTATATATGTGTATATGTTTGTGTGTGTGTACGTGTATATATATATGTGCGTGTGTTGGTGTGTGTGTAAGTGTGTGTGTATGTATATATATATGTGTGTGTATGTGTGTTGGTGTGTGTATGTGTGTTGGTGTGTGTGTGTATGTGTGTTGGTGTGTGTGTGTATGTGTGTTGGTGTGTGTATGTGTGTGTGTTGGTGTGTGTATGTGTGTTGGTGTGTGCGTGTATGTGTATATGCGTGTGTGTGTATATGCGTGTGTGTATATGCGTGTGTGTATATGCGTGTGTGTATATGCGTGTGTGTGTGTATATGTGTATGCCTACAGTTCCTTCCTCTGCCAGGAATGAGATGGACTGGTCCATGCCCCCACCCTCAGTGCCAATGTAGCGCTCACACTTGGCTGAAATCTCTGCCAGCGCCACCTGGAGGACAGAAAGGGAACAGTCTCTGTCTACTGTTTAGCTTACCAGACTTTTCAGCAATATTCATTAACACACTTCTGGCTCAGCAAGATGGTTCATCAAAGTGTTGACAGAAATACAACTCCTAAAAAATAATTGAAATAACATTTTTACATTGATCATGTATCAGCAATTCATTATCTGAATCTTGTCTCAGCGTATAAGATTTTAAGAGTGTTGTTTTTAACAAACTGCAGTAGGTTACCCGAGACATTCACTGACATGTACTGTACTACCTTGTTGAGGGACTTGTGGTTAACCTCCATAGTGAGGAGCGCAGCACAGCAGACCAGGGCACTGGAGCTGGACAGGCCTGAGCTAGCCGGGATGGTCCCGTCCACAACACACTTCATCCCAGACAGAGGAACCTTCCCTAGGTGCTCCTGGTGAGGATGATGATGATATAACACCATGTTGAACAATGCCTCATGTTTATGTTTGATATGGTTAATACTGTAGCAACATGACAGACAGACAGACAGACAGACAGACAGACAGACAGACAGACAGACAGACAGACAGACAGACAGACAGACACTAGATAGATAGATAGATAGATAGATAGATGATAGATAGATAGATAGATAGATAGATAGATAGATAGATAGATAGATAGATAGATAGATAGATAGATAGATAGATAGATAGATAGATAGATAGATAGATAGATAGATAGATAGATAGATAGATAGATAGATATAGATAGATAGATAGATAGATAGATAGATAGATAGATAGATAGATAGATAGATAGATAGATAGATAGATAGATAGATAGATACGATATAGATAGATATAGATGATAGATAGATAGATAGATAGATAGATAGATAGATAGATAGATAGATAGATAGATAGATAGATAGATAGATAGATAGATAGATAGATAGATAGATAGATAGATAGATACTATAGATACGATAGATAGATAGATAGATAGATAGAGAGAGAGAGAGAGAGATAGATAGATAGATAGATAGATAGATAGATAGATAGATAGATAGATAGATAGATAGATAGATAGAGATAGATAGATAGAAGTTGATATGACGAAGATGAAGAACAGCAGAATAGAACAACAGGAAGAAGAACAGCAGAATAGAACAACAGGAAGAACATATACAGCATATTAAAGCCTTTACCAGAGTCTACATGACTCACCTGAATCCCTTTCACCCCACAGAGAAAGTAATAGTACCACTGAGGATTGTCCTTGTCTATCTCAATATCTTCTGAAGAGACTGTAAAGTCCCTGTAAAAAAAAAAAAAGAAATTCTCCATTTTATGATTTTGAGAGAGCCGTCTCTAATTAAATAACATTTGATAGTTAATCCAATACAGTCCTCAATTCATCTAGATGGGCAGCAAATCAAGACAGATTCTGGAAGATCCTTACAGATGATGATTATAGGTGAATTGCATGTGCATAAAAAGCTTGGTGTGGAGATTATTTGGCAGATCTTACTTGTATTTTGGTTCTGTGTTGGCCAGGTAGATTTTCTTGGAATCATTGACAGTGACCGCAGCAAGAATACTCTGCTCAATAGCCATTGGGAGCACAGCATAACCACAGTAGTCAATGTGTTCTCCTAACAGTAATGAATTAAGAAAGACAATGTTTTGAGTTACGGTTACGATTTAGAGCTAGCCCTTATGAAGGATCACATTGATATATATTTTTTTCCTATACATCAGTTGTCTTTATACTGTATTTATGGATTTTTGCGTTATAATAGCATAGCTATATAGATATGAAATTTGTTTACATACCTATTAGATTGACTCTTCCAGGAGCTTGTGCATAAAAAAGAGGTGCTTCTCCATACTTTTTCTCGAAGGCCTCTTTCAGGTTTTGCAACCTAGGAATACAATACATCGGGAAAATGCAAATGACTGCCCAAATTCAAGCAGTGATTTGAGGAGTAAAAAAAACTGTATTACTTTACTGTAGCCTACTATAAAATGTTTAATACATGCATGGATAGTTTTAGCAACTGTAATTACCAGTACTATTTCGAAAAATTATCACGATAACTCACCTTTTATTTGCACTTATCAGAATCTTTGTCTTTGGCGGGTGTGCTGCCATTTTTTCAAACCAAATACCAGTTCTTACCGGTTGGTTTTAGACTATTGTTAAATCACCAAATCTAATTGCAACTAGATCTATCTGGAGTACTGTACTGAGGGGAAAAAATATATAGAAACACACCTAATACTATATCAGCTGACTGTCACACGAGAGTCCCGGATATGATTGAAAAGCTGATCTACGACCAGCTCTACCCACCAAAAATCGCTACCTCAAACGCTTTCTGTTCAACAAAGTAACTGTTTCTAGATCAGCTGTAAACACATTCATTGTAACCAAACGTAACAATACGGAAGAGTAGGAAAAGGGACCCGTTCAAAGGAATCACGATTCCCTCTCATGTTCACGCTGCGCAGCAAGGCATTCACGGCGGATGACGTAGAAGCGCTAGTATCTTTGCTGCGACGGTCTGCTGCCACTAGCAAGGTTGCTATCGATCTAGCTAGCTTCGTAGTAAAGATGTCTGATATGGAAGATGACTTCATGTGCGACGATGAAGAGGATTATGATCTGGTAAACTCCTCAGAAGTAAATATATATATGGATATTGTCGCTGATTACCATATACAACGTGTTTAGCTAGCTAGCTAATCAGCGTAAACATTCCATGTTGCTCTCCACTTAGTAGCTAGCTAGCAGCTGAACTAGCTGTTGATGGTTCTCCCATCATTGACAGCTAACTGTTAGCTAGTTAGCCAGCTATGTCTCTAATGATTTGTTCAGTTACTATTGCAAGTTTCAACTAATTGTTGTTAAACCTTTTGCACCGTTAAATGATCCAGCTGTTTGCTTCACAAATCACCAAAACAAACACATATCATGAGCTAGCTAGCTAGCTGAATATCAATAGTGGGTGTTGATCTTTTAAACTGCAGTGATGATGAATTGTATGATTTCAGGAATACTCAGAGGACAGCAACTCTGAGCCCAATGTTGATTTAGAGAATCAATACTACAATTCAAAGGCTCTGAAGGAGGATGACCCCAAAGCAGCTCTCATCAGCTTCCAGAAGGTTAGTTATCACACACACATCACACACACATCACACACACATCACAGCAGGCTGGTGAGGGGAGGACGGCTCATAATAATGGCTGGAATGGAGTCGTATCAAACCATGTATTTGTAATGATACCATTCTGGCCATTACTCTGAGCCGGTCCTCTCCAATTAAGGTGCCAGCAGCCACCTGTGGCGATCCTTTTATTAAATGCATCTTTCCCCAGGTCTTAGAGCTGGAGGGTGAGAAAGGAGAATGGGGTTTCAAGGCCTTGAAACAGATGATTAAGATTAACTTTAAACTGGTAAGCAGCAGACATGACAGTAAATATGCTGTAGCATATATATATATATATATATATTCAATATTTAGAAAATATATTCTTCATTGTGCTAAATATTTGATCATATTTGTTCATGTTTTGTAAAGAACTGCTACCATCCCGTACTGCCTAAATTAGAACTTGAATTACATATATATTTTTTTGGTCTTATTCCCTCCAGACAAATTTCCCTGAAATGATGAACAGGTACAAGCAGCTGTTGACATACATCCGGAGTGCAGTTACAAGAAACTATTCTGAAAAATCCATCAATTCCATCCTTGATTATATCTCAACGTCAAAACAGGTAATATGTGTGACATTTAAGAACAAACAATGGTGCACAGAATCAAGCATAAATCTGAGCTGTTTTGAATTATGGAAAAGTGGGTTGGTTTTCAATACCCTGATTTAAAGCTAGTCCTGGACGTATATGCATGCACAATTGAGAATATCCTGAATCTTGTCTCATCGCGCACTAGCGACTCCTGTGGCGGGCCGGGCGCAGTGCACACTGACCAGGTTGCTAGGTGCACAGTGATTCCTCCGACACATCGGTGCGGACTGGCTTCCGGGTTGGATGTGTATTGTGTCAAGAAGCAGTGCGGCTTGGTTGGGTTGTGTTTCGGAGGACGCATGGCTCTCAACCTCCCTGTAACTGTAACTACCAATTGGAAGCCATGAAATTGGGGAGAAAAAAGGGGTTAAAAAAAAAGAAAAGAGAGAGAATCTCCTGAATGTACAGAGGGTTCTACTTGACTTCTTTATTTATTTTCAGATGGACTTGCTGCAAGAGTTTTATGAAACAACATTGGATGCATTAAAGGATGCCAAAAACGACCGGCTTTGGTTTAAAACCAACACTAAAGTAGGCTTGATTTTAAAACTTTTCATATAATGTCATTGATTTCATCCACAATATCATAATTTTTTTAATGCAAATATTAAAACATATGTGGCATATAGTTTTTATGGAGACGCTGAGGTTGATACTGTAAAGTAATTTAGTTTAATTCCTCACTCCTCCTTGTCCTATGCTTTAGCTTGGGAAGTTGTACCTGGAGAGAGAAGAGTATGGTAAGCTTCAGAAGATCCTGAGGCAGCTGCACCAGTCCTGTCAGGTGAAGAAACACTCCTCATCAATGCAATCAGAGGTTTTCACAGAGGTCTTTACAGAGGTTTTACCACCAAATCTAATTCAGCATTATAACATCATAATGAAAACATTCTTGTGTGTTCTTAGTGACAATAGATCATTGGAATCATATTGTACGATTGTAGCTTGGTCTGAGATCTGTTTGTACTGTTTGGACAATTCCTATGGCCGTTGTCGTGACCACAGGAGGCAAGAGAACACAAACAGACCTGACGCTGGGCTAGTATGATTGTGGAATCATTCTGGAAATCTAGAATGCCCTGTTCGTCCTCAAGTGTCTGTGTGAAATTATCTCTCAAGTATTTGTTCCATGTTCTGTCTTGGTGTATAGACGGATGATTAGTATTTGTTCTATGTTCTGTCTTGGTGTATAGATGGATGATTAGTATTTGTCCCATGTTCTGTCTTGGTGTATAGACGGATGATTAGTATTTGTCCCATGCTTTGTCTTGGTGTATAGACGGATGATTAGTATTTGTCCCATGCTTTGTCTTGGTGTATAGACGGATGATTAGTAGTTGTCCCATGTTCTGTCTTGGTGTATAGACGGATGATTAGTAGTTGTCCCATGTTCTGTCTTGGTGTATAGACGGATGACGGTGAGGATGACCTGAAGAAAGGCACCCAGCTCTTAGAGATCTATGCTCTGGAGATCCAGATGTATACGGCCCAGAAGAACAACAAGAAGCTGAAGGCGCTGTATGAACAGTCTCTACACATCAAGTCTGCCATCCCTCACCCTCTCATCATGGGAGTCATCAGAGGTAGACACATCTCTACCTACACCGTCAATATATAACCACATCTCTACCTACACCGTCACTATATAACCACATCTCTACCTACACCGTCACTATATAGCCACATCTCTACCTACACCGTCACTATATAACCACATCTCTACCTACACCGTCACTATATAACCACATCTCTACCTACACCGTCACTATATAACCACATCTCTACCTACACCGTCACTATATAACCACATCTCTACCTACACCGTCACTATATAACCACATCTCTACCTACACCGTCACTATATAACCACATCTCTACCTACACCGTCACTATATAACCACATCTCTACCTACACCGTCACTACATAACCACATCTCTACCTACACCGTCACTACATAACCACATCTCTACCTACACCGTCACTACATAACCACATCTCTACCTACACCGTCACTACATAACCACATCTCTACCTACACCGTCACTATATAACCACATCTCTACCTACACCGTCACTATATAACCACATCTCTACCTACACCGTCACTATATAACCACATCTCTACCTACACCGTCACTATATAACCTAGACACATTCGAGGGCTCTTCCTCAAGGGTTTTCACAATTTTTCTGGCATCTTCGTCTCTTTGTCAAAATGTATTGGAGAAGAAGATCCTAGGTCCCTCCTCTGTGACCTAGTCCTCCAATGGATTTGAAGTAGGAGACGAGTAGAGAGGATCCTTTATCAGGACCATGTTGTCCGGTCTCTTGTTTTTGTTTTCTCCAGAGTGTGGAGGTAAAATGCATTTGAGAGAAGGGGAGTTTGAGAAGGCTCACACAGACTTCTTCGAGGCGTTTAAGAACTACGATGAATCAGGAAGTCCTCGACGGACCACCTGTCTAAAGTACCTGGTGTTGGCCAACATGCTGATGAAGTCTGGAATCAACCCCTTTGACTCACAGGAGGTATGAAAGGTCTCATTAGTGATAAGAGATTAATCTCTTAGGGATGGTTCCCCAGACTCCGATTGAATTATTATTATTATTTATTTATTTTTAAATAAAAATTAATTTTAAACGAGTCCTGGAATAACTTTTTCAATGAAGGTGGGAAATGTGATTTTATTGATTAATCTCTATAGTACATACTTTTTAGAGTTTGCTTTTGTAAAAATGTCCTAAACATATTGTATAAAGGAGCCTATCACAGGTTCCTATTTTAGTGAACAGTTTTAGTGCAGTTTGCATCGTGTTGGAGTATCTTTACTCACGCTGACATTTGATTCCTCTTAGGCTAAACCCTATAAAAATGATCCAGACATCCTTGCAATGACTAACTTGGTCAGGTAATACTGCATCTCATTCACTATTCACAATCTAACTTTTGTTGTTGTTGCTTTGGCTGTTTGTCTACACGTGGTCTGCTACACAAACGGTTTGATTATTGAATGCAAACTAATGTATAAACCCCCCCTCCAGTTCCTACCAGAACAATGACATCACAGAGTTTGAGAAGATCCTGAAGACCAATCACAGTAACATAATGGATGATCCGTTTATAAGAGAACATATAGAAGGTATGGTCTAGACGTCGCTCTCACACTGATGTGTATTCGTTAATGTTTACTTCATTAGTAAGTTAGTAAACCTCATTTTAACAAGTTATAAATCCGTATTACCTGGAGGCAGGGCAAGTGTTTATATGAAAGTTCCTTCTATTTAATCATTGATTTTTCTTGATTTTTTATTTTTTTTTGTCTTTCAGAGTTATTACGAAATATAAGGACGCAAGTGCTTATCAAATTAATCAAGCCTTACACGAGAATACACATACCTTTTATTTCCAAGGTAAGATCTCTAGCATTTAATTTGATTTTGAATTACCCCCAAAAAATATTTTCTCTAAATTTTTAACTTTTTATATTTGTAACTTTTTTTGTTGTTGTTGTCTCTTTCAGGAATTAAACATCTATGTCTGCGACGTGGAAAGCCTGCTAGTTCAATGCATTCTAGACGGGTAAATTGCCTGTTGATGATATCATGATTATTGTAGAACTTTTAAATGCACCATAATTTGTAATTTTTTAATTTTTTATGAATTTACCAAAATTTGACCTTCTATTTCTTCCGATACCTGTCAGCACGATCAACGGCCGCATCGACCAGGTCAACCAACTGTTGGAGTTGGATCACCAGAAGAGGAACGGAGCCCGATACATGGCTTTAGATAAATGGACGAATCAGCTGAATACTCTCAACCAGGCCATCGTCAGCAAACTGGCCTAATCAGTAGTGTAACTGAAAAAGTTACTAATTCGATGTTGAGGGGCGGAGGAGGAGGAGGAGGGGGGGTGGGGGTGTATATCAACATGAGTAGAGAGTTAACCCAATTCGCCTCATTTACAGTAGCAGTATGCTTCCTTTTCAAGATGACAGTAATAGATTGATGATCTCCACAGCTTCCAATATCTAACTTAGTCACTTTCTGTTATGTAACAGATTATTTAAAGGTAGAAGTCAGAGGTGCCAGTTGCCCGGCTTGTGTTTCTTGGCCTAGGTCCACTCTCCTGAACTAAGGAGCAAGATCAATGAGAGTTTTTTTTTTTTTTTTTTTTTTTTTTTTTAGGAGTCAAACTCATCTTAATCTGTGGGAAACCGGTTCCCTAGTGTCCCGAAACCAACAGAGAGAAGACTGTAAAAATCCATTTCCTATCGTGAAACATGTCCGCTCTACCACAGTATTGCCCCCCTTCTAATGAAATGTGAATACAGAAATATATTGAAGCATTAATGATGGTGAGCAGTGAGAAGGTTTCATGTCAAAATCAGCAATGGCTTTTTCTGCCAGATGTCCAGTGATCGCTGTGCAGTCTTTCATAAAAGGGAGCTCCAGATGTCCAGTGATCGCTGTGCAGTCTTTCATAAAAGGGAGCTCCAGATGTCCAGTGATCGCTGTGCAGTCTTTCATAAAAGGGAGCTCCAGATGTCCAGTGATCGCTGTGCAGTCTTTCATAAAAGGGAGCTCCAGATGTCCAGTGATCGCTGTGCTGTCTTTCATAAAAGGGAGCTCCAGATGTCCAGTGATCGCTGTGCAGTCTTTCATAAAAGGGAGCTCCAGATGTCCAGTGATCGCTGTGCAGTCTTTCATAAAAGGGAGCTCCAGATGTCCAGTGATCGCTGTGCAGTCTTTCATAAAAGGGAGCTCCAGATGTCCAGTGATCGCTGTGCAGTCTTTCATAAAAGGGCTCCAGATCCAGATGTCCAGTGATGATCGCTGTGCTGTCTTTCATAAAGGGAGCTCCAGATGTCCAGTGATCGCTGTGCAGTCTTTCATAAAAGGGAGCTCCAGATGTCCAGTGATCGCTGTGCAGTCTTTCATAAAAGGGAGCTCCAGATGTCCAGTGATCGCTGTGCAGTCTTTCATAAAAGGGAGCTCCAGATGTCCAGTGATCGCTGTGCAGTCTTTCATAAAGCTCAGATGTCCAGATGTCCAGTGATCGCTTTCATGCAGTCTTTCATAAAAGGGAGCTCCAGATGTCCAGTGATCGCTGTGCAGTCTTTCATAAAAGGGAGCTCCAGATGTCCAGTGATCGCTGTGCAGTCTTTCATAAAAGGGAGCTCCAGATTTCATGTGGTACATTGTTGTGACACTGTTAAAAACACATTTGATCTTTTGTTTTGTTACTGAAATAAAAAGGTAATTGTTGCTTCACTCTAACTTTTAGTTTTATTTATTTATTTATTTATTTGACAAATCATGTGGAGCCAGCCGGTGACTGATCTGTCAGCAACAACCAGGGGTGTAATGGTGACGTGGGCATATCCTAATTTTGCTAATTTATCCAAGCCCGCCTGCCCGGCGAAGGGGAAGTATTCAGACCCCTTCACTTTCTTCACAGTTTGTTACGTTACAGCCTTATTCTAAAATTGATTCAATATTTTTTTAACTCATCAATCTACACACAATACCCCATAATGACAGATTTGTATAATTATTTTTTTGAATTAAAAAATAATAATAATAATAATAATAACTGCAATATAACATTCACATATGTATTCAGACCCTTTACTCAGTACTTTGTTGAAGCACCTTTGTCAGCGATTACAGCCTTGAGTCTTCTTTGGTATGACGCTACAAGCTTGGGACACCTGTAGTCCAGGTGCGACACAACTAGGGCCTGTAGGACCTGCCTTGTTGATAGTGTTGTTAAGAAGGCAGAAACTAGGACCTGTAGGACCTGCCTTGGTGATAGTGTTGTTAAGAAGGTAGAAACTAGGGCCTGTAGGACGTGCCTTGGTGATAGTGTTGTTAAGAAGGCAGAAACTAGGGCCTGTAGGACCTGCCTTGGTGATAGTGTTGTTAAGAAGGTAGAAACTAGGGCCTGTAGGACGTGCCTTGTTAATAGTGTTGTTAAGAAGGTAGAAACTAGGGCCTGTAGGACCTGCCTTGTTGATAGTGTTGTTAAGAAGGTAGAGCATCACTTTATTATGGACAGACTTCTCCCCATCTTAGCTACTGTCGTATCAATATGTTTTGACCATGACAGTTTACAATCCAGGGTTACACCAAGCAGGTTTAGTCACCTCAACTTGCTCAATTTCCACATTATTCATAATGAGATTTAGTTGAGGTTTAAGGTTTAGTAAATGATTTGTCCCAAATACAATGCTTTTATTTTTGTAAATATTTAGGACTAACTTATTCCTTGCCACCCATTCTGAAAGTAACTGCAGCTCTTTGTTAAACATTGCTGTCATTTCAGTCGCTGTGGTAGCTGACGTGTATAGCATTGTATCTGGTCAAACACAACGTTTTCCAGAAGTTTGCTAAGGGTTGGTAACAGGCTGATTGGTCAGGCCATTTGAGCCAGTTAAGGGGGCTTTAACTATTCTTCAGTAGGGGAATGGCTTTAGCTTCCCTCCAGGCCTGAGGAACCCTTTCCTGTAGGCTTAAATTGAAGATGTGGCAATATCATCCGCTATTATCCTCAGTCATTTTCCATCCAGGTTGTCAAACCCTCGTTGGCTTGTCATTCTTTGATAGACAATTTTTTTCACCTCTTCCACACTCACTTTACGGAATTCAAAATGTCGATGCTTGTCTTTCATAATTTGGTCAGATATACTTGGATGTGTAGTGTCAGCGTTTGTTGTTTGCATGTTATGCCTAAATTTGCTAATCTTGCCAATAAAAAAATCATTACAGAAGTTGGCAATATCAGTGGGTTTTGTGATGAATGAGCCATCTGATTCAATGAATGATGGAGCCGAGTTTGCCTTTCTTCCCAAAATAACATTTAAGGTTCTCCAAAAAATGTTAATTATCATTCTTTCTATAATTTATTTTTGTTTCATAATATAGTTTCCTTTTATTTAGTTTTGTCACTTGATTTCTCAATCTGCAGTACATTTGCCACCTGTTGGGCTGCCAGACTTATATGCCATACCTTTTGCCTCAGACTTCTTGTGTGACCTCTTATACACTATATTAGGCCCAGCCTGACCTCTTATACACTATATTAGGCCCAGCCTGACCTCTTATACACTATATTAGGCCCAGCCTGACCTCTTATACACTATATTAGGCCCAGCCTGACCTCTTATACACTATATTAGGCCCAGCCTGACCTCTTATACACTATATTAGGCCCAGCCTGACCTCTTATACACTATATTAGGCCCAGCCTGACCTCTTATACACTATATTAGGCCCAGCCTGACCTCTTATACTCTATATTAGGCCCCGCCTTTGGATATGTGGTTTTCCTAGCTTCTATATTGTGATCACGACATCCGATGGATTTGGATACTACTTTAAAACAAATTTCTCCATCTTTAGTAAAGATTTAATGTTGATGATTTAATTCCTGTACTGTTTGTAACTACCCTGGTAGGTTGACTGTCAACCTAAACCAGGTTGCAGACACTGGTTACAGTTTGAAGTTTTTTCCTGAGTGGGCAGCTTGATGAAAGCCAGTCAATATTTAAATCACCCAGAAAATATACCTCTCTGTTGATATCACATACATTATCAAGCATTTCACATGTTATCCAGATAGTGACTGTTAGCACTTGGTGGTCTATAGTAGCTTCCCACCAGAATGGGTTTTAGGTGAGGCAGATGAACCTGTAGCCATATTACTACAACAGTATTTAACATGAGATCCTCTCTAAGCTTTACAGGAATGTGGTTCTGAATATAAAACAGCAACACCTCCACCTTTGGCATTTCCGTCTTTTCTGTAGATGTTATAACCTTGTATTTCTACCACTGTATCATCAAAGGTATTATCTAAGTGAGTTTCAGAGATAGTCAGAATGTGAATGTCATCTATTACTTGGGATGCTTGACTGTTTTTATTGCTTTACTGGAGAGCTTATCAGAAGTAGACATGCTCATGT
>NC_056447.1:54682463-54772463 GCF_018296145.1 Oncorhynchus tshawytscha | reverse complement strand
GCCAGGTATATAATGCCAGTAGCCAGGTGTGAGAATGCCAGTAGGCAGGTATATAATATCAGTAGCCTGGTATATAATGCCAGTAGCCTGGTATATAATGCCAATAGCCAGGTATATAATGCCAGTAGCCAGGTATATAATACCAGTAGCCAGGTATATAATACCAGTAGCCTGGTATATAATGCCAGTAGCCAGGTATATAATAGTAGCCAGGTAGCCTAGGGTATATAATACCAGTAGCCTGGTATATCATAGCCAGTAGCCAGTATATATTACCAGTAGCCAGGTATATAATGCCAGTAGACTGGTATATAATGCCAGTAGCCAGGTATATAATGCCAGTAGCCAGGTATATAATGCCAGTAGCCAGGTGTATAATGCCAGTAGCCTGGTATATAATGTCAGTAGCCAGGTATATAATACCAGTAGCCAGGTATATAATGCCAGTAGCCTGGTATATAATACCAGTAGCCAGGTATATAATGCCAGTAGCCTGGTATATAATGCTAGTAGCCAGGTATATAATATCAGTAGCCTGGTATATAATGCCAGTAGCCTGGTATATAATGCCAGTAGCCTGGTATATAATGCCAGTAGCCAGGTATATAATGCCAGTAGCCAGGTATATAATGCCAGTAGCCAGGTATATAATGCCAGTAGCCTGGTATATAATGCCAGTAGCCAGGTGTAAGATTGCCAGTAGCCAGGTATATAATGCCAGTAGCCAGGTATATAATGCCAGTAGCCAGGTATATAATGCCAGTAGCCAGGTATATAATGCCAGTAGCCAGGTATATAATGCCAGTAGCCAGGTATATAATGCCAGTAGCCAGGTATATAATGCCAGTAGCCAGGTGTGAGATTGCCAGTAGCCAGGTATATAATGCCAGTAGCCAGGTATATAATGCCAGTAGCCAGGTATATTATGCCAGTAGCCTGCTGTATCGTTTACACCCGCGGCCCAACGATGGTATCGGACCTGAAATGATTTGCTGCTTTTTTGTTTGTTTGTATCTTTCAGTGCTAGAATCAGGTCTTTTCAGAAGTTCCGAAGCTAGCCCTCCTGATGTCGTTTGGCCCCACATTGACATTGCGTCAGCTCCCAGAATCTGTCATAGAACGGTCGGAAGCAGCCTTGTGATGTCCTGTACTCGTGCTCCTGGGAAGCACAGGGTTTTTGCTTTGGGGAACCCGAGATGTTTCTTACAATAGAGCTGCCTATGATGACAGCTGGTGAAACAGCCAGGGAGGTCCGGACGTTCTTTCGCCTCGAGTGGTTTAACAGAGCCCTCGAGGACCGAATGGCGGTCGGGTCCGATGAACTCGAGCTGGCTGTAGTATCCATCGTAGATGATGAATGGGCCGGTCTCTCAGGCAGCCTCATAGTCTAATGAGGGTAGGAGCTCTGAGGATCTGAACCCGAGGTACAAGCCACTGGAGAAGGAGACAGAACAGAGGACGAAGGCGGAGGTACTGAGGTACTGTCAACTGAGGCAGAAATTCATTTTTTATTTATTTTTTTGTCCTGAAAATAACTATTTTCCCCTTAGAAAAACAAACATTGGATGTTCTAAGTCTACAACCACATCAGGAGACCACTTTTGAGGGAAAATTCAACAACATTTTTTTGTGTAGTTGCCCTTTTAATTCAACTGGTCAGGCTCCTAAGACTGTTGATTGGTTAGGGGTGTTTCTGTAGCACACATGAGATGGAGTCTGCAAAACAAATGGCCACTGGATTGATGCAAAGAATCATGATATCATTCTGCCAGGAAAGCATAGGCTACTTTGTAGCTAGTTAACATCTAATTGATGTTCCTGTTCCTTTTTATTTTTATTTTACCTTTATTTAACCAGGCAAGTCAGTTAAGAACAAATTCTTATTTTCAATGACGGCCTAGGAACAGTGGGTTAACTGCCTGTTCAGGGGCAGAACGACAGATTTGTACCTTGTCAGCTTGGGGGTTTGAACTTGCAACCTTCCTGTTGCTGTTCCTTAATTGTTTGAAACCTGGATATTTACGAGGCATGTCTTACTTTGCTTCAAAGTAGCCTGTTGCCAAAATCCCATTATAGAAACTTGGAGGCAATTATTTTATAAAGACCTCCTTGTAGGCATGGAGGGAATTATTTTATAAAGACCTCCTCGTAGGCATGGAGGTAATTATTTTATAAAGACCTTCCTCGTTTGCCTAGAGGTAATTATTTTATAAAGACCTCCTCGTATGCATGGAGGTAATTATTTTATAAAGACCTTCCTCATTTGCCTAGTGGTAATTATTTTATAAAAGACCTCCTCGTAGGCATGGAGGTTATTATTTTATAAAGACCTCCTCGTAGGCACGGAGGGAATTATTTTATAAAAGACCTCCTCGTATGCATGGGGGTAATTATTTTATAAAGACCTCCTCGTTTGCCTAGAGGTAATTATTTTATAAAGACCTCCTCGTATGAGCTCTCTTGTTCTATTGGTTTTCAAATCAACTTTCTTAAATTGTTTAGCAGCCAAAGGCGCTATCCTAGTCGTATTATCAACCCGTGATAATGGTTGCATCTTCAGATCTTCCCTCATTATCCTAGTCGTATTATCAACCCGTGATAATGGTTGCATCTTCAGATCTTCCCTCATTATCCTAGTCGTATTATCAACCCGTGATAATGGTTGCATCTTCAGATCTTCCCTCATTATCCTAGTCATTGATAATGGTTGCATCTTCAGATCTTCCCTCATTATCCTAGTCGTATTATCAACCCGTGATAATGGTTGCATCTTCAGATCTTCCCATCTTCCCTCTAAATTTCTAAAGGATATTTCCTTTATGTGTAGTACATGGTGTTTTCCTGCAAATCACTTTTTGTGGGGGGGGGGGGACATTTGCGCCTTTAGGCCTATTGACGTGTGCACATCACTGCGCTTAAAATGTGAAGAAATAATAGTTTATCAACATTTTCAATTTAAGATTCTGATCTGTTCCATCAGCCGTATTCATTTGATAGAGTATAGGCTAACTACACTACTTTGATAGGCATAGTGGGGATTAAGAAGTGGATATATGCAAATGCACACAAAAACATTTGTTGATTACCTGCCTTTGCACGAGGAAAGGGGTTGAGTTGGAGAATTAACTTTTTTTTTTTAAATTGCAAATTGAAGAATAACCGTTGAGAAGGTAATTCGAAGTCTCATGCTGAAATACTCCTTACTGGACAGTGTTATTGTCTATTGATTTTCTTATTGCTCCCGAGGGAGACACATGAGGGACAGACAAAAGAGTTGCCTTCGTCAATCTGAATGACTGTTGTGCCATTTGAGTAGAGAGCACCTTCACCTGAATGACGGGAGTAGCAATGACTGCTGATTAAACAGAAACACAGTGTCACAGTTTTAATGTAATGTATTGTAAACACACTATACTTTTATAATAGACTATATGTAACGGATGTGAAACGGCTAGCTTAGTTAGCGCTGGTGCGCGCTAAATAGCGTTTCAATCAGTGACGTCACTTGCTCTGAGACCTTGAAGTAGTGGTTCCCCTTTGCTCTGCAAGAGCCGCGGCTTTTGTGGAGCGATGGGTAAACGATGCTTCGTGGGTGACTGTTGTTGATGTGTGCAGAGGGTCCCTGGTTCGCGCCCGGGTATGTGCGAGGGGACGGCCTAAAGTTATACTGTTACATATACTGTCATATGGGTGAAATTAAATGTATTTTGTGTGCAATTGCCATCTCTGCTTTGCTTTCCCCATGACTAAATAAAATGTATTTCTTATAGACATAACTCTTTCTTTCTTTTACAGTTAAAAGAAACATCAAAATCAAAATGGAGTGTTATTGGTCACATACACATGGTTAGCAGATGTTAATGTGAGTGTAGCGAAATGCTTGTGCTTCTAGTTCCGACAGTGCAGCAATATCTAACAAGTAATATTTTAACAATTTAACAAAGACAATTGAATTGTTGTGGTAGTCTGAAGGCAAATCATCTTCATTATCACAGAGGCACCTCCTCCCAGTGTCAATCAGACCTTCTGGAAGAAAGGTTTCCCAGTTAACTCTGGGAGGACTCCAGCCTTAAAGAAGTGCTCAGCAATCAGCACATTCCTCTCAAAGAATTCAGCATCTCTCTCTATTCTTTCAACATCAATGTCAGACAACAAAACAAAAACAATTCAAGGCATACAGGACATTGCATTGCGTTCATTTGGTATTAAAAAACATGGTGGTAGTAGTGTGATTTAAGCTAAGGATCCCATCATCATCCTACTTCCAGATATTTCACTCCTCCATGCTCGTCCCCTGGTTTGACAGCATCCTTTTCTCTGGCAGAAAGGACATTTGTTTTCCCACACAGCCCATTCCACAGCAATCGGAACTGAAAGAGTCCATCTGGACTGGCACCAAAAAAGGGGGGCGGGGGTCAGGGGGTCGGGGTAGTGCTGGTTGATGAATAGATCTGCCTTCATCATTTCTAAGTTCTCATGAGAACAGGTCATCATGCTCTGATACTGAATCCGAGCCAACATTTCCATGCGTTGGCTGCAGAGTTGAATTTGTTTTCGCTTATCCAGGAGGCTGATTGTTTTGACATTGCTCTGGGATGGCTTTGAGAGGTCCGTTTTGCTATAAACAAATCCTAAGTGAGATGCTGCAATCCTCCCAGCTCTGTCGTAGAACCACAGCTCTGTCGTAGAACCACAATTTGCTTGAGGACTATTTCTCTTGTTGCCTCTTCAACATTCTTGGCCTGTTCTTATATCACTGATATTTTAATGGTGTCACAGTGGGCTTTTAACTCCTAACACGGAATCCAAACCGGCTGCGCGCGTGTGCCATCGTGCGCTACCGTGCATATGTTTATTTTGTCCCCCTACACCAAACGCGATCACGACACGCAGGTTAAAATATCAAAACAAACTCTGAACCAATTACATTAATTTGCGGACTGTAACGGCTGTAGTCTGTGGAAGAAGGAGAGGACCAAAGCGCAGCGTGGTTAGTGTTCATCTTTTTAATAAGAAACTGAACACTTCAAAAACACAAAACAACAAAGTGACAACCGAAACAGTTCTATCTGGTGCAGACACACAAAGACTGAAAATAACCACCCACAAAACACAAAGGAAAACAGGCTACCTAAATATGGTTCTCAATCAGGGACAACGATAGACAGCTGCCTCTGATTGAGAACCTTATCAGGCCAAACAAAAGCGGCAAAAGCGGCTCCTGGCTGACTGGCGGCTCCTGGCTGATTGGCGGCTCCTGGCTGACTGGCGGCTCCTGGCTGACTGGCTCCTGGCTGATTGGCGGCTCCTGGCTGATTGCTCCTGGCTGACTGGCGGCTCCTGGCTGATTCCTGGCTGATTGGCGGCTCCTGGCTGATTGGCGGCTCCTGGCTGATTGGCGGCTCCTGGCTGATTGGCGGCTCCTGGCTGATTGGCGGCTCCTGGCTGACTGGCGGCTCTGGACCGGAGCCTGTTTCTGTAGCTTGAGGCAGCTTGATGTACAAGTACACCCATTGACAGGACGCTAGTCTATTGCAGGGCCTTACCCAAAAGCTATCAACTTAAAAGCCTATTTATGCTTCATCTGAAAATGTGTTCGGAGGTGCCATATGAATGGTGTGACGCAAATCGCGTAGCATCCGGAGGCACACATAGGCCAAACTCAGCTCTGTACCGCATTGCGGTGCGCCTCTCAAAAGTTGTAATAATACCGTCTCTGTATAGCTCCGCATTTACATGATTGGTTGACGGTAGGCAAAGTCCTGTAAAAACACAAACTCACTTCCTTAAGGTCCTTGTGTAATTGTAATGTGATATTGTACCCCCTAGCTCACAGTGAAGTCTGATGGGAAACATGCCAGTAAAACGGTATATTGTGCCTCCTATTGTCTTCGACATTCCACCACCGTTTCTACCTTAGACTTACATCATGTGTAATAATTGTTCTACCGGGACAGCCAGGCCAATAGATGTGTCATTTAACGCATCGGTCTCACCTATCCAGCCTAACCATGTTATGAAAATGAACTTTTGGCTTCTTTGCTTTTACTTAGCTTTTTTATTTTCATTTTTGATAACTTTCCTTTCTACTTGATGTACATAGTCAGGTCCTCATTGATCGGATATTGTCTATCAAAAAAAATCGGAGAGAAGAAGTAGACCATTCCAGATCGATAGATTCTACGAGGAGGCCAAACCTAGTTGCCAACCCCAGTTGTATATTGTATATTAAATCACCCTCTTCACCACCATCATCATTATTCAGATAATAAAAAATACGAGTGGAAACAGTTCTAACCTCTCACTGACGTGAAATTATTTTGTTGCTCGCCAGTGTGATCTGAAGAAGAAACTACACAGTCTTAACAACGTAGCTCGCAAACTGCACAGATGTGGGATGTGTTTCACTGTAGCAGCATCGGTCCTCTTACATTTTAATTCCAGGTTGCGTATCAAAAAATGTAAGGGCATTCCATGTAAAATGTTACTCGCAGTGCCGCTTTACTTCTGGGCTATTATGGCGGGTCTAATCCTGAATGCTGATTGGTTAAAATCGCATTCAAGACGGTCAAAATCATGATTCAGCTGGCATAATTTTTTATAGATGTAGTCATGGGGTTCCCGAGTGGCGCAGTGGTCTAAGGCACTGCATCTCAATGCTAAAGGCGTCACTACAGACCCTGGTTTGATTCCAGGTATGTATCACAACTGACCGTGATTGGGAGTCCCATAGAGCGACGCACAATTGGCCCAGTGTCGTCCGGGTATTGCAGGGTTAGGCCGTTATTGTAAATAAGAATTGGTTCTTTATTGACTTGCCTAGTTAAAAAGGTTAAATTAAATAAAAAGTCAATTGAAAAAAGTTCAAAAGAAACGCAGATAATTTGCAGCCTTTCCAGTTTCAGTTTGAAGTGATTGTGTTACTGTGCTGTTAGCTAGCTCCTCTAAACAACAGTGTCCTGACGAGAGAGCACATTTTCTATGCCAGCCCGAAATCGCACCTCATCTTATTGTTATGGATGTATCCAAATAAGTGTCACTAGAAAACAGTTTAAACAAATGCAAATGCAGCTACTTTGCTGTTATTCTGGCTGCACTTTTTGACGTGACTGTAAACTAGCCGTAGTTGGCTAGCTACTGTGAGGTTCTGTGTTATGCACTATAGCCCGTTACCATATCATATGTGATGGAATATTATCTGCTGTTGGCTTGTGTGGGATAAGGATAAGTATGACACTGAGTCACCGATTGTATACTATGTACTTTTTATTAGTTAAGCAATAAGTGGTAAATGCAATTTTCGTATATACGGGTTCGCTGTAACACCACGCAGGGCAGTACAGAGAACTGACTTGTTCCTGACAAAGTTATTATAATATACTCTGACAGAAGTAGTTCCTGCTTCCGAGCCGGCCTGTCACAGAGTAGAGACTGGGCGTGGTTTAAACGCACCCAGCCTATCGTTGATTGTTGGCGCACGAGCTGGTCCCAGCCCCCTAGGCGCTTCAGCGGTCAGGCGTTGTAGCTGTGTAGAATATCTATGCGCTCATACTCTCGATACAGTTATCACACACCTGGCTCCTGTTCTCTACACTATGTTCTGTATGTGCCCCCCCCAACTCATTGCACAGTTCCTGTCTTCATGTCATTCTGTATTTTTCCATCATGAGAAAGGCCCATGGCCCTGAAACTGGTTACACTGTCTCAAGTCAGCCATGTTGCATAACACATACATTCACACAAGCCAACAGCAGATAATATTCAATCACATATGATATGGTAAGGGGCTATAGTGCATAACACAGAACCTCACATTACAGAGTGTTAAAAGTGCTAGTATATGCCTTTCTGTGATGCAGACGGTTAGCTGAGCTGCCGACTGGTGCTGGCGTTGCATTATGGGAGATGTAGTTTGGTCCTCTACGGTCTGAATGGAATAGAGGCGATTTCACATTGTAACTTGTTTATGTTGCAGTGTTTTTATTAGTAGTTGTGTGAATCAGTAGTTTTGTGGTTAGTGTCTAAACTACAGTTGTTGTGATGTGAAGTGATCGGGTGAAATATGAAGCGGAGTGAACGGAGACCGGAGCAGGAGGAAAGTACAGCCCGCTCTTCTCTTCAGATACAGGAAGTAAACTAGCCACTCTTCTCTTCAGATACAGGAAGTAAACTAGCCACTCTTCTCTTCAGATACAGGAAGTAAACTAGCCACTCTTCTCTTCAGATACAGGAAGTAAACTAGCCACTCTTCTCTTCAGATACAGGAAGTAAACTAGCCACTCTTCTCTTCAGATACAGGAAGTAAACTAGCCACTCTTCTCTTCAGCCATTTTGAGTTATTTAGCTAGTGAACATTAGACATCTTCTCTACAGACCAGGGAAGCATTTGTTTGACATTTTAACGCTAGCTGTTCGGGACGAAACACTCCTTGCTCCCTCCATGGCTAAAGACAGTGAGAGAAACATGCTATGAAACTAAAAAAAATACTAAACTGACCCACAAAACATATTTGCTAGATTCATGATAGTGTTAGACAAAGAAAGGAAAGTGAACTTCAAAATGGGTTGTATTTTTATTGGAATTTACAGCTGTTGGTAAGTCTTACCAGAAGCAGCCCGATACAAATTTTAAAAAAATGTATACAAAATTACTCGATTTATAGTCATTTTTAATTATTACTATAACACATTTTATACATTCAAATTATATCCATCCACAAAAAAATACATTTTATCAGTTAACACCATACACCTGGTGACTGTGTCAGCGTGCATGCGCCTGGCCCGCCACAGGAGTCGCTACAGTGCGATGGAACAAGGACATCCTGTCCGGCCAAACGCTGGGCCAATTTTTGCATCGCCTCATGGGTCTCAAACCAGCATCTGGAGCAACCTGGTTTGCACTGCGACGGAGGTCTTAGACCACTGCGCCACTCGGGAGGCTTCTTCCACCATGTTCTTAATGCTTGTTAATTGGGTTACACAAAGTATCAAAATACTAAAATAAAACACAGGACTGTTGAAGAATTTAATTTAAATGTTAATTGTATTTTTTGATCACAGAAACAATGAGAAAATATGGAAAAATAAATAATTATATGTTAATTATATAAAGCAGCCCTTGTAATCATCTGCCAGAGAGTAGCCCCAATCGGCCCGAGGCCCAAGTAATACATTTGGGCCAGATAACTCACACCAGAATTGTCCCGAGCTCCTAGCTAGCCATAAGTAATACTGACTCGGGCCACATCACGTTGGCCGAGTCTGACTCTCAGCCAGAATCGGACCAGATCCACTGCGCTAGTTTCTGACATGACTTACTGCATCTATAAAGATGGGTTACTAAAACAGCTATATCTATTGATTGGTAGAAGCTATTCCTAATCAGCTTTCATATTTGAAATGCAGAGAGAGACTGTTGGGGAAGTGGTCAAAATGGCTATTCCGATACCGCAGAGCATTAGACGATGTCATACGATCCAAACTTTTTGTCTAGCTGGTGTGTTTACGGACATATTCAATCACTCCCTATCCCAGTCTGCTGTCCCACATGCTTCAAGATGGCCACCATTGTTCCTGTACCCAAGAAGGCAAAGATAACTGAACTAAATGACTACCGCCCCGTAGCCCTCACTTCTGTCATCGTAAAGTGCTTTTAGAGTAGTCAAGGATCATATCACCTTCACCTTACCGGCCACCCTAGACCCACTTCAGTTTGCATACCGCCCCAACAGGTCCACAGATGATGCAATCCACATCACACTGCACACTGCCCTAACCCATCTGGACAAGAGGAATACCTATGTATGAATTCTGTTCATTGACTACAGCTCAGCATTCAACACCATAGTTCCCTCCAAGCTCATCATCAAGCCTCAACCCTATCCTGTGCAATTGGGTCCTGGACTTTCTGATGGTCCGCCCCCAGGTGGTGAAGGTAGGAAACAACATCTCCACCTCGCTGACCCTCAACACTGGGGTCAGCTGTTCAGTTGTCTGCGTGCTCAGCCCCCTCCTGTACTCCCTGTTCACCCATGACTGCGTGGCCACGCACGCCTTCAACTCAATCATCAAGTTTGCAGACGACATAACCGTAGTGGGCTTGATTACCAACAACGACGAGACAGCCTACAGGGAGGAGGTGAGGGCACTCGGAGTGTGGTGTCAGGAAAACAACCTCACACTCAACGCCAACAAAACAAAGGAGATGATTGTGGACTTCAGGAAACAGCAGAGGGAGCACCCCCCTATCCACATCAAAGGGACAGCAGTGGAGAAAGTGGACATTTTTAAGTTTCCCGGTGTACACATCACGGACAAACTGAATTGGTCCACCCACACAGATAGTGCGGTGAAGAAGGCGCAACAGCGCCTCTTCAACCTCAGGAGGCTGAAGAAATCTATTTCAAGGCCATCAGACTGTTAAACAGCTTCCATCTCAAGGCCATCAGACTGTTAAACAGCTTCTATCTCAAGGCCATCAGACTGTTAAACAGCTTCTATCTCAAGGCCATCAGACTGTTAAACAGCTTCTATCTCAAGGCCATCAGACTGTTAAACAGCTTCTATCTCAAGGCCATCAGACTGTTAAACAGCTTCTATCTCAAGGCCATCAGACTGTTTAACAGCCAGCTTCTATCTGCTAACCATGTGACCATTAACATCTGCTAACCATGTGACTATTAACATCTGCTAACCATGTGACCATTAACATCTGCTAACCATGTGACCATTAACATCTGCTAACCATGTGACCATTAACATCTGCTAACCATGTGACCATTAACATCTGCTAACCATGTGACCATTAACATCTGCTAACCATGTGACCATTAACATCTGCTAACCATGTGACCATTAACATCTGCTAACCATGTGACCATTAACATCTGTTAACCATGTGACCATTAACATCTGCTAACCATGTGACCATTAACATCTGTTAACCATGTGACCATTAACATCTGCTAACCATGTGACCAATAACATCTGCTAACCATGTGACCAAATAAAATGTGATTTGATTTGGAAAAGAAGTCAAAATGACAGTTTATCAAAAGTTAGAGAAAATGCCTTTGGTCAGACGAGTTAGTTAAACAGCTGTATCATTTGATGGGTATAAGATATTTTTGTTCTAAGATTTAAATGCATAGAAGAAGAGGAAGATATCATACGCTTGATCTTTTTTGTCGGTTGTTGGAAAAGTGATCAAAGTAGCTGATTTGTGTCAAGTTGCATTTACAGTAAATGGAATGTAGGAAGTGATGTCATAATGGGCCCTTTTAGAATACAGAGGGAATCCCATGAAAGTGGATGGGATGTAAAGAAATGATGTCATAATGGGCCCTTTTAGAATGCAGAGGGAATCCCATGAAAGTGGATGGGATGTAAAGAAATGATGTCATAATGGGCCCTTTTAGAATGCAGAGGAGATCCCATGAAAGGGGAATCGTTTAAAAAGTAATAAAAGATGTCGAAACTTGTATAGAAGCAGCTCAATCCAGTCCGGTCTACACGCTTCAAAGTTTTAACGACATTTCTAGCTTGAAGAGGAGTTTCGTAACTAGAAAAATAGATTTCCGTAATAAAAGTAGTGTAGTGTAGTGCTTGCTAGTTGGTTTTAAAGTATTTATGGTTTTGAAATACAGTGCCTTCAGGAAGTATTCAGACCCTTCACTTTTTCCATTTTGTTTGGTTACAGCCTTATTCTAAAATTGATTAAATCGTTTCCCCCCCTCAATCTACATACAATACCCCATAAAGACAACGCAAAAACTGTTTAATACATTTTTGCTAATTTATATATATGTAAAAAAATTAAATCACATGAAGTATTCAGACCCTTTACTCAGTACTTTGTTGAAGCACCTTTTGTCAGCGATTACAGCCTCGAGTCTTCTTGGGTATGACGTTACAAGCTTGGCACACCTGTATTTGGGGAGTTTTTCCCATTTTTCTCTGCAGATCCTCTCAAGTTCTGTCAGGTTGGATGGGGAGCGTAGCTGCACAACTATTTTCCGGTCTCTCCAGAGATGTTCGATCAGGTTCAAGTCAGGGCTCTGCCACTCAAGGACATTCAGAGACTTGCCCCGAAGCCACTCCTGCGTTGTCTTGGCTGTGTGCTTAGGGTCATTGTCCTGTTGGAAGGGGAACCTAAGCCCCCAGTCGGAGGTTCTGAGTGCTCTGGAGCAGGTTTTTATCAAGGATCTCTCAGTACTTTGCTCTGTTCATCTTTGCCTCGATCCTGACTAGTCTCCCAGTCCCTGCCGCTGAAAAACATCCCCGCAGCATGATGCTTCACCGAAGGGATGGTGCCAGGTTTCCTCCAGACGTGACGCTTGGCATTCAGGCCAAAGAGTTCAATCTTGACTTCATCAGACCAGTAATCTTGTTTTTCATGGTCTGAGAGTCTTTAGGTGCCTTTTGGCAAACTCCAAGCTGGCTGTCATGTGCCTTTTTACTGAGAAGTGGCTTCCGTTTGGTCACTCTACCATAAAGGCCTGATTGGTGGAGTGCTGCAGAGATGGTTGTCCTTCTGGAAGGTTCTCCCATCTCCACAGATGAAATCTGGAGCTCTGTCAGAGTGACCATTTGGTTCTTGGTCACCTCCCTGACCAAAACCTTTCTCCCCTGGTTGCTCAGTTTGGCCAGGCGCCCTGCTCTAGGAAGAGTCTTGGTGGTTCCAAACTTCCTCCATTTTAAGAATGATGGAGGACAGCGCAGATTACTGTTCCATTTGAAAAGAGCCCTCCTCCCTCACCGTTTTTCCCCCTTTCACATCATAGCCCGGTGCACCGCGGTTCAGCTTAATCAAACTCCCCTCAATAATACTCTATGTATTATCTTATCACGATTGAAGTCTCAAACCAAGTACTACTTAAAAAATATATATTTTATTAATACAGTGGTATATTTAGAAATGTGTTGCAAAGGGGGGGAGCATTGAACGTAAATAAAAATAAATTGAACATAGATAAAACTAAATTGCAGTCACACTGGAAAAAAGAAAGCAGTGTCAGATTGAAGCAGTGTTATCATATCAAACGAAAATAGCACGGATGTGCCGTTTTAATAAAATCGTCTATTAGTACAAAAAAAAATACATTCCAATAGAGCTTCCAGTATCACAAGTGGAGAGGGGTCGCTCCTTAAAACAGCTCCCCTCAAGTACAGAGCTTTTAAAATGTATTTAAACCAAGCACTTTTTATATTTTTGTAAATAAGAATAACAAGTTATTTGACTGTTAAAAATGCCTTTAAATACTAGTGGTGTGTGTATATGTATGTTGGTAGAAAAGTTGTATTTTATTACTGCTTAGGTCAGTTCCAAGGCTCAGGGTAAGTATAACCAGAATACAAACATAACCAATGAAATCACTCTTTTTTTTAAATTATTTTTTTTAATAAACAATTATTATTTTTTAACCTCTTTTTATACAAAATGACAAAGATGTACAAAAGTGAATTTAAAGCGAACCAAGGCCATATGCTAGCATTATATACAGCCACAATTTAAACGTTCTAGTGTTTTTCATTTGTAGTATTTCCTCTGAAACGTCAATATGCATAGCAGGAAAAGAAAGCATGACCTCTTCATCAGCCTCATATTATAGTTAATCCAAGTTCACTGATATAATGGGTTCAAAATGCAGTGAAATTACATTTCTTTTGTTCCAATTTCTTTTTTTGTTTGTTTTTTTCCCCCCATAATTTTTTTAAATCACTAAAACGTAAAGATCTGATGTTTGTTTTTTTTAGTTAAAATGCAGATAAGGCATCACTGCTTGCAGTGTAAGATGGGACTTTTAATGTGTTTGAACTTAGTTGTAGCAGGCTTCCGGACCTGAGTCGAAGCACATGCATAGATCTCTAGACAGCTGCAGGAGTTTGTCAAATCAAGTCAGTGACATTTTATTGATCTGTGGTAAAACATTCAGTAGTTCTTCTAAAGATGGACAGACTAATCAAACGGGGGCATCCCAATGCCAATACATTAACTTCAGTCTTCAGTATTACCTTCAAAACGGTGTTGTGTTTTACACGATGCCTACAGTACCAAGGTTCCCTCATAACCCTTGAGTGAGGCTCAGCTGCATTTCCTAAGACCTCAGATATCCTTAAGAGCGAAACGCATGACCACAAACAACCTCACAAACAAAAAAAGCTTTTGCATATATCAACCTTTCTGTTTGTGAGTGCATACAGTAAGTTGTAAAAATTTCCGTTGCAATATTCAATTAATTTTAAAAAAATGATCCTCATCTTAATTTTTCTTTTTTTTTTAAAATGTTCCTCTGTCTTGCAACCTGCTAAAAATTTTGAAAAAAATCTTAATTAGATTATTATTCAGTCAGTCTGTGGCACTGGTCATGCATTCCAACAACAGTTCCATTTTTATTATATATTTTCGTTTTTAACAGCTTTAGATTTTTTGCAAGCCTTTAGTTAAAGCACCAAAAAAAAAAAAGTGTGGGTGGGAAAAGGAGAGCACAGCGCTGGGATAGGATGCTGTGTTGAGACTCCTCCCACTTCACTGGGACTCCTCCTACTTTTTTATAGGGGCGGTCACCATAAACAACTTTAATGTTCAATATTCAAGTTCAAGAACATAAGAATATATTCAAGAATAAAAGTTCGTACTTCATCAAGTCAAGCAGTGCTGCCTCCTGCTGCCTGGGAGGGAGACAACAGGGCAAAGGGGTCACAACAGCAGGAGAGTGGGGGTAAAGTTTCAGTCTGTGGCTACCCCCTGATCTAACACATTCAGTAACAGGCCAGCTGTCTCCCTCTATGTTCAGAAGTGATCGATGAGCACAGACACACAGTTGGCTCCCACCAGGTAGTTGGGGTCTCCTGGAAGAGACTTGTTCTGCCATGTCTTGGGGTCACCTGGAGGATTTAGAGAAACAAGAACAGTTATCGGTCAGTCGGGTTAGTCATTTGTCTTTCTTAGTGTGTGGTTCTTTAAATTGGTTTTGAAGGCCCAGTGTTATGTTAAGAGTACCGTAACAGGCCACAAATAACAGCATATGCCGATGATGATTTTGTGTAAAATCATCAGTCACAGTATGTTGTTTGTGAGAAATATATATTTAGATGCTGTACATAAACCACAGATAGCTTAATACTTCTACTTACTTAAAATATTTTTTTGTCATTTTTTTCCTCAACTGTAGAACTGTGTACATATTCAGCTTCTGACCAAATTTAAAGCCTTAAAAATGGATTAGCAATATGTTTAGTGAAAAGAAAAGAAAAAGATCTCACATTGTAGCTACTGTCAGAAATAACGAAGTAGGTGGATACTGACTGTTACAAAACCCCATGAAGAAAATGCAAACAAATGGAATGACTGGAGCATTGGAACCAGGAGATGATTTAAAAGATTGATGATGATGATGATGATGATCCAGATCTCTCCTTGGCAGGGGTCAATTCCATCTCAATTTATACAAGTCAGGAAGTGATTTTATACATTTAACATTTTTAAAAAGAAGATGGAAACATTTTTTGAATTTAAGAGCTCTTCATTCTGTGTATTGAGAAATCAATTCATTTAAAATATATATATATATTATTGACTTGGAATTTCCATTTACTTGACTGGAACTGACCCCAACCCTGCTCCTTAGTGACAACCTATCAAGTGTACCCTCTATCCAACTCTATGGTGACCCCTCCTCAATCACACAAGGCTCCGACCAATCCCCCAAACCAATCACACAAGCCACCTGAAGCCCTGACCCAACCAATCACACAAGCGACCTGAAGCCCTGACCCAACCAATCACACAAGCGACCTGAAGCCCTGACCCAACCAATCACACAAGCCACCTGAAACCCTGACCCAACCCCCCAAAAGGACAGAGATAGAGGACAGCGTACCCGACGAGGAGTCGGAGGATTTTAGAGCAAAAGACCAACCATCTGGGGTCATAGACGCACAGTGAGGTAGACGCAGCTCCACCGGCTTCAGGAACTTAAGACCGTGAGGCCCACACATCACCAGAGGGCTGAGCAGGGTCTCTCCTGGATGGAATAGACAGAAACAAGACTGACATATTTATATTCTGCTCTGAATATTTTAAGATGTTGACAAACGGGGCGGAAACAGTTGAAAGGGATGGAAGTTAGAGGTGAACCAGGAGATCAAAACTCTTCTTTTTCCCCCAGGGTTCTCAGTTGGCAGCACTACAACTAGATGAAACAGAAGTGAGATATACTATCCACTGGGCACAATGACTAAGAAAACATGTAAGCATTAGAAATACCTTTCTCCTTGTCCAGGGGGGGCAGGATGCTGTTGTCCCGGCAAACCTTGAAATAGATCTCCTGTTCAATGCTGTCGGGGATGGCTCCCTGGGGGATGATGATGCTCACTCCCGTCTCGATGGAGCTCAGCACCCCGCCGTTACAGTTGAAGATCCCACGGGCTGTGGCCACCACTGTGTGACCTTCGTCCTCCTCGTCATCCTCCAGAGCACTGGGGCTAGAGAGGAGGGAGAGTTAGTAGACCATCCTGTCAAGACCACTGGGGCTAGAGAGGAAGGAGAGTTAGTAGACCATCCTGTCAAGACCACTGGGGCTAGAGAGGAAGGAGAGTTATTGACTGTTAGTTACTAGACCATCCTGTCAAGACCACTGGGGCTAGAGAGGAAGGAGAGTTAGTAGACCATCCTGTCAAGACCACTGGGGCTAGAGAGGAAGGAGAGTTATTGACTGTTAGTTACTAGACCATCCTGTCAAGACCACTGGGGCTAGAGAGGAAGGAGAGTTAGTAGACCATCCTGTCAAGACCACTGGGGCTAGAGAGGAAGGAGAGTTAGTGACTGTTAGTTACTAGACCATCCTGTATAGACTAGAGGTTCCCAAACTTTCTCACTCAGGCCCCCCTTCCAGCATTGGGGAATCCCCTGCCCGCCACATCTATGGGCACAAGCACTGTTCATGACACTAACTGTTCACACCCCTCTTGATAGTTGAGAGTGAGGAGAGGTGGAAGGGAGGGGAGTGGGGGGTTAGATGAGAGGTGGAAGGGAGGGGAGGGGGTGAGATGAGAGGGAGGGGAGGGTGAGACGAGAGGGAGGAGAGGTGGAAGGGAGGGGAGCGGGGGTGGGACGTGAGGGAGGTCAGGTGGAAGAGAGGGGAGCAGGGGGTGAGACGAGAGGGAGGAGAGGTGGAAAAAGTGAGTTATACACAACAGCAGGCTACATAACGAAGCTACAAGGTCATAAATACGCATCCTCAGATGTATAATTATTCCATTGCTTGTGTGTGACATTGTTCAAGACAGGTAATGAGTGTTGATACAGTACGTTTGATTTGGTGTGAGGCAGAGCTACAGAAAATGACTTCTACAACATCAGCAGAGAAGGAAAAATGCGGCCATAGAGGTCATACTGAGAACTGAGCTTTAACATTCAGACGCTTTTATCTGGAGCGACTGTGGCCCCAGCGGGAATCAAACCCACGATCCTCGGCTTTGCACGAACCACGCTCTACCAACGTAGCCACGCTCTACCAACGTAGCCACGCTCTACCAACGTAGCCACGCTCTACCAACGTAGCCACGCTCTACCAACGTAGCCAACGTAGCCACGCTCTACCAACGTAGCCACGCTCTACCAACGTAGCCACGCTCTACCAACGTAGCCACGCTCTACCAACGTAGCCACGCTCTACCAACGTAGCCACGCCCTACCAACGTAGCCAACGTAGCCACGCTCTACCAACGTAGACATGCTCTACCAACGTAGCCACGCTCTACCAACGTAGCCACGCTCTACCAACGTAGCCACGCTCTACCAACGTAGCCACGCTCTACCAACGTAGCCACGCTCTACCAACGTAGCCAACGTAGCCACGCTCTACCAACGTAGCCACGCTCTACCAACGTAGCCACGCTCTACCAACGTAGCCACGCTCTACCAACGTAGCCACGCCCTACCAACGTAGCCAACGTAGCCACGCTCTACCAACGTAGCCACGCTCTACCAACGTAGCCACGCTCTACCAACATAGCCACGCACTACCAACGTAGCCACGCTCTACCAACGTAGCCACGCTCTACCAACTTAGCCACGCTCTACCAACGTAGCCACGCTCTACCAACGTAGCCAACGTAGCCACGCTCTACCAACGTAGCCACGCTCTACCAACGTAGCCACGCTCTACCAACGTAGCCACGCTCTACCAACGTAGCCATGCTCTACCAACGTAGCCAACGTAGCCATGCTCTACCAACGTAGCCACGCTCTACCAACTTAGCCATGCTCTACCAACGTAGCCACGCTCTACCAACGTAGCCACGTAGCCACGCTCTACCAACGTAGCCATGCTCTACCAACGTAGCCACGCTCTACCAACGTAGCCACGCTCTACCAACGTAGCCACGCCCTACCAACGTAGCCAACGTAGCCACGCTCTACCAACGTAGACATGCTCTACCAACGCCACGCTCTACCAACGTAGCCACGCTCTACCAACGTAGCCACGCTCTACCAACGTAGCCACGCTCTACCAACGTAGCCAACGTAGCCACGCTCTACCAACGTAGCCACGCTCTACCAACGTAGCCACGCTCTACCAACGTAGCCACGCTCTACCAACGTAGCCACGCTCTACCAACGTAGCCATGCTCTACCAACGTAGCCAACGTAGCCATGCTCTACTAACGTAGCCACGCTCTACCAACTTAGCCATGCTCTACCAACGTAGCCACGCTCTACCAACGTAGCCACAACGCCACGCTCTACCAACGTAGCCATGCTCTACCAACGTAGCCACGCTCTACCAACGTAGCCACGCTCTACCAACGTAGCCACGCCCTACCAACGTAGCCAACGCCACGCTCTACCAACGTAGACATGCTCTACCAACGTAGCCACGCTCTACCAACGTAGCCACGCTCTACCAACGTAGCCACGCTCTACCAACGTAGCCACGCTCTACCAACGTAGCCAACGCCACGCTCTACCAACGTAGCCACGCTCTACCAACGTAGCCACGCTCTACCAACGTAGCCACGCTCTACCAACGTGCCACGCTCTACCCAACGTAGCCAACGTAGCCACGCTCTACCAACGTAGCCACGCTCTACCAACGTAGCCACGCTCTACCAACATAGCCACGCCTACCAACGTAGCCACGCTCTACCAACGTAGCCACGCTCTACCAACGTTAGCCACGCTCTACCAACGTAGCCACGCTCTACCAACGTAGCCAACGTAGCCACGCTCTACCAACGTCCACGCTCTACCAACGTAGCCACGCTCTACCAACGTAGCCACGCTCTACCAACGTGCCATCTCTACCAACGTAGCCAACGTAGCCATGCTCTACTAACATAGCCACGCTCTACCAACTTAGCCATGCTCTACCAACGTAGCCACGCTCTACCAACGTAGCCACGTAGCCACGCTCTACCAACGTAGCCATGCTCTACCAACGTAGCTCTACCAACGTAGCCACGCTCTACCAACGTAGCTACCAACGTAGCCACGCTCTACCAACGTAGCCACGCTCTACCAACGTACCCACGCTCTACCAACGTCACGCTCTACCAACGTACATGCTCTACCAACGTACATGCTCTACCAACGTAGCCACGCTCTACCAACGTAGCCATGCTCTACCAACGTAGCCATGCTCACCAACGTGCTCTCTACCAACGTAGTCACGCTCTACCAACGTAGCCACGCTCTACCAACGTAGCCACGCTCTACCAACGTAGCCACGCTCTACCAACGTAGCTCTACCAACGCTCTACCAACGTAGCCACGCTCTACCAACGTAGCCACGCTCTACCAACGTAGCCATGCTCTACCAACGTAGCCAACATAGCCACGCTCTACCAACGTAGCCACGCTCTACCAACGTAGTCACTCTCTACCAACGTAGTCACGCTCTACCAACGTAGCCACGCTCTACCAACGTAGCCACGCTCTACCAACGTAGTCACGCTCTACCAACGTAGTCACGCTCTACCAACGTAGCCACGCTCTACCAACGTAGCCACGCTCTACCAACGTAGTCACGCTCTACCAACGTAGTCACTCTCTACCAACGTAGTCACGCTCTACCAACGTAGCCACGCTCTACCAACGTAGTCACGCTCTACCAACGTAGTCACGCTCTACCAACGTAGCCACGCTCTACCAACGTAGTCACTCTCTACCAACGTAGTCACGCTCTACCAACGTAGCCACGCTCTACCAACGTAGCCACAACGTAGCCACGCTCTACCAACGTAGCCACAACTTAGCCATGCTCTACCAACGTAGCCACAACGTAGCCACGCTCTACCAACGTAGCCACAACGTAGCCACGCTCTACCAACGTAGCCATGCAGGATCAGTTAATGAGTCTGTAATTATGGCCGTTGCCTGTATATGATGCAGTTTATGCCGTGTGCACAGAATTAAATAGAACATTTGTATTGTATCTTTACGGCTTGAGTCCATGTCATGAGATTAGTGTGTGTAGTCAGCCATAGATTTTTTACATTTTTATTTAACTAGGCAAATCAGTTAAGAACAAAATCTTCATTTCAATGACGGCCTACGAACAGTGAGTTAACGGCCTGTTCAGGGGCAGAATGACAGATTTGTACCTTGTCAGCTCGGGGGTTTGAATTTGCAACCTTCCAGGTTACTAGTCCAAAGCTCTAACCACTAGGCTACCCTGCCGCTAACCACTACTACCTGACCAGATTACTACCTCATCCCCTTATCTAACAGGGTCTACCTGACCAGATTATTACCTCATCCCCTTATCTAACAGGCTCTACTACTACCAGAGCAGATTATTACCTCATCCCCTTATCTAACAGGCTCTACTACTACCAGACCAGATTATTACCTCATCCCCCTTATCTAACAGGGTCTACTACCTGACCAGATTATTACCTCATCCCCCTTATCTAACAGGGTCTACTACCTGACCAGATTATTACCTCATCCCCCGTATCTAACAGGGTCTACTACCTGACCAGATTATTACCTCATCCCCTTATCTAACAGGGTCTACTACTACCAGATTACTACCTCATCCCCTTATCTAACAGGGTCTACTACTACCAGATTATTACCTCATCCCCTTATCTAACAGGGTCTACTACTACCAGATTATTACCTCATCCCCTTATCTAACAGGCTCTACTACCTGACCAGATTATTACCTCATCCCCTTATCTAACAGGGTCTACTACCTGACCAGATTATTACCTCATCCCCTTATCTAACAGGGTCTACTACCAGACCAGATTATTACCTCATCCCCTTATCTAACAGGCTCTACTACCTGACCAGATTACTACCTCATCCCCTTATCTAACAGGCTCTACTACCTGACCAGATTATTACCTCATCCCCCTTACCTAACAGGCTCTACTACCTGACCAGATTATTACCTCATCCCCCTTATCTAACAGGCTCTACTACCAGACCAGATTATTACCTCATCCCCTTATCTAACAGGGTCTACTACCTGACCAGATTATTACCTCATCCCCTTATCTAACAGGCTCTACTACCTGACCAGATTATTACCTCATCCCCTTATCTAACAGGGTCTACTACTACCAGATTATTACCTCATCCCCTTATCTAACAGGGTCTACTACTACCTGATTATTACCTCATCCCCTTATCTAACAGGCTCTACTACCTGACCAGATTATTACCTCATCCCCCTTACCTAACAGGCTCTACTACCTGACCAGATTATTACCACATCCCCCTTCTCTAACAGGGTCTACTACCTGACCAGTTTATTACCTCATCCCCTTATCTAACAGGGTCTACTACCTGACCAGATTATTACCTCATCCCCCTTATCTAACAGGCTCTACTACCTGACCAGATTACTACCTCATCCCCTTATCTAACAGGCTCTACTACCTGACCAGATTATTACCTCATCCCCCTTACCTAACAGGCTCTACTACCTGACCAGATTATTACCTCATCCCCTTATCTAACAGGCTCTACTACCTGACCAGATTATTACCTCATCCCCTTATCTAACAGGCTCTACTACCTGACCAGATTATTACCTCATCCCCTTATCTAACAGGGTCTACTACCTGACCAGATTATTACCTCATCCCCCTTACCTAACAGGCTCTACTACCAGACCATATTATTACCTCATCCCCTTACCTAACAGGCTCTACTACCTGACCAGATTATTACCTCATCCCCTTACCTAACAGGCTCTACTACCTGACCAGATTATTACCTCATCCCCTTATCTAACAGGCTCTACTACCTGACCAGATTATTACCTCATCCCCTTATCTAACAGGGTCTACTACTACCAGATTATTACCTCATCCCCTTATCTAACAGGGTCTACTACCAGACCAGATTATTACCTCATCCCCCTTACCTAACAGGCATGTCATTGGGCACAGTGTTGTCTGTATAATGCTGTGTTCAAGTGATGTAATAAGTACGACAACTGTATATACCGTTTGTGGGTGTAGGGGGGCGGGGCTAGAGGCAGAACCAGACAGACTACAGTGCAAGGTGTATAGTAAAGTCTGGATAGAAGTATCAGATAAATTACCATACTGAAACAACCTGCCAAACAAACATCTAGCCATTTCGTCAAGATGTTCGGATCTTTTTGGCTTTAACGGCTGCCGGACCAGAGTTCGAGTTCTGTTCAATGTTACACAACCCCCTTGAATTCACTTCAATGGTACATCCTTACCTGACAGGTATGGCCTTGGACACAGCATTGTTGACTAAGTTGTTGTGCTGCTGGTACTTGGGCCCCCTGTTGTCCATGGTGCGTGTGAACGTGTCCAGTCCACTGTCGTGGTCCAGGGCCTGAGGAGACAGTGGAGGCTTGGTCCTGCTGTTGTTGTTGACCACGCTGGGTTTAGGGTTGCTGCTACTGATCAGGAGGTCTGTCTTCCCACTGTCGTTGGGGAGGAGGTTGTGGTTGAACTTGGGGCTTTCAAACTTCCTCTCAAAGGGCCGGGCTGAGGAGGTGTACGGCTTAGGGACGTATCGGTTGTAGCTTTGTGGGGTGGGAGTGGTTCCAGGGGTTTTGGGGGGTGCGTCAGTGCCGTTGACCCCCACTGGGGACCTCTGGGCCAGGTAGGGCTGGGAAGGGGGGTCCTGGAGGACAGGGGGGCGGAGACCAGAGAGGTCAAGTTTTGGAGAGGAGCTGAGGAGCTGGTCGGGGTGAGAGTTCACTGGAGAGAGAGGGAAAGAGACGTGACTACATAAATCCAGAGGTCAACTAGGGATGTGAGTACCTACATAAAGCCAGAGGTCAACTAGGGATGTGAGTACCTACATACAGCCAGCCAGAGGTCAACTAGGGATGTGAGTACCTAATTCAACTAGGGATGCCAGCCAGCCAGGTCAACTAGGGATGTGAGTACCTACATACAGCCAGCCAGGTCAACTAGGGATGTGAGTACCTACATACAGCCAGAGGTCAACTAGGGATGTGAGTACCTACATAAAGCCAGAGGTCAACTAGGGATGTGAGTACCTACATACAGCCAGCCAGAGGTCAACTAGGGATGTGAGTACCTACATTAAGCCAGAGGTCAACTAGGGATGTGAGTACCTACATAAAGCCAGAGGTCAACTAGGGATGTGAGTACCTACATACAGCCAGCCAGAGGTCTACTAGGGATATGAGTACCTACATAAATCCAGAGGTCAACTAGGGATGTGAGTACCTACATACAGCCAGCCAGAGGTCAACTAGGGATGTGAGTACCTACATACAAGCCAGCCAGAGGTCAACTAGGGATGTGAGTACCTACATACAGCCAGAGGTCAACTAGGGATGTGAGTACCTACATAAAGCCAGAGGTCAACTAGGGATGTGAGTACCTACATACAGCCAGCCAGAGGTCAACTAGGGATGTGAGTACCTACATACAGCCAGCCAGAGGTCAACTAGGGATGTGAGTACCTACATAAGCCAGCCAGAGGTCAACTAGGGATGTGAGTACCTACATAAAGCCAGAGGTCAACTAGGGATGTGAGTACCTACATACAGCCAGCCAGAGGTCAACTAGGGATGTGAGTACCTACATTAAGCCAGCCAGAGGTCAACTAGGGATGTGAGTACCTACATTAAGCCAGCCAGAGGTCAACTAGGGATGTGAGTACCTACATACAGCCAGCCAGAGGTCAACTAGGGATGTGAGTACCTACATACAGCCAGCCAGAGGTCAACTAGGGATGTGAGTACCTACATACAGCCAGAGGTCAACTAAACTATTACACTTAAAGATGTCAATTTAATTCTAAGTACTTTTAGCTACCACAGTGCTCTTTAACAAACATATCACTGTCTTTGATGGAGGTGGCTCCACTAATATTAGATAACACTTAGTGTTCCGTTAAAGATAGAGATCCCCTGAGACATCTATTCTTACCGTCGTTGGGGATGAGTTTGGGCAGGCTGTTGGGTGGTACAGCAGGACTGGGTGGTCCGTACTGAGACACCGGGCTGATCTGGGGGAGGGGCTCGTACCTCTTCTCTACCGGACTCACCTTCTCCACAGACTCGGCCCTAAAGCACAGACACAAACAGAGAGGGTGTGTTTAAAGATCAACAACGTCACAGTCGAATTGGGCAGAATCATTTAATCTACAAATCACTGTCACTTTGAAGCCCCAACAACTCATGTGATCAAGATTAGCAGTTCTGCCTCAGGACTTGATCCCCTCAAACGCGGTCAGCCTGACCTCCGGGCAGTCAGCCTGACCTCCGGGCAGTCAGCCTGACCTCCGGGCAGTCAGCCTGACCTCCGGGCAGTCAGCCTGACCTCCGGGCAGTCAGCCTGACCTCCGGGCAGTCAGCTTGACCTCCGGGCAGTCAGCCTGACCTCCGGGCAGTCAGCCTGACCTCCTGGCAGTCAGCCTGACCTCCTGGCAGTCAGCCTGACCTCCGGGCAGTCAGCCTGACCTCCTGGCAGTCAGCCTGACCTCCGGGCAGTCAGCCTGACCTCCGGGCAGTCAGCCTGACCTCCGGGCAGTCAGCCTGACCTCCGGGCAGTCAGCCTGACCTCCGGGCAATAACCATAGTGATTGTACTTATCCTCTCAGATCTATAGTACACGCGCCTTGGGGCTAGCTGTTGATTTGGGTAGGATTGTGGGGGCAAGCCAGCTGGGTCTGCTGTAAAGGAAATGGTTCTAGGAGTTCTGGGTAGTGTAGTTTACCTGTTTGTAGTTGGTTATGGGTAATATAGTATACCTTTTGTAAGGGTAAGCCAGCTGGGTCTGCTGTAAAGGAAATGGTTCTAGGAGTTCTGGGTAGTGTAGTTTACCTGTTTGTAGTTGGTTATGGGTAATATAGTATACCTGTTGTAAGGGTAAGCCAGCTGGGTCTGTGGTAGGAAGCAGTTGACGCCAGGGCTGGGGTTCATGGCCTTGCTGTCGAAGCTGCGTCGGTCAAAGTAGGACAGCTGTTTCCTGTAGTACTCCTCATCCTCGTCAGCATCGCAGTGGTCCAGGGGTTTAGCCCCAGGGGGATTCTGGGACTCGGGGGCTCTGAGGGGGTGATGAGACACATCAGGGTTGGGGCTCAATTCCATTTCAATTCAGAAAATAAAACCCACATTCCAAAATGTTCCAAATGGAAGAGAATTGTAATTAGAATGTCAGTGTACTTCCTGATTTCACTGGAATTAAAATGGAATTGACCCCAAAACCTTTATACACTTACGAATCTATTCCACAAAGTAGAGTGAGAGACAGAACGGGCAGTTAGAGAGCCACACAGGAGAAAGTAGAGCGAAGGACAGACATTGATAACAGAGGGACATACGGTCAGACATTCAGAACTAGTAACACCGACCAGAGGGAGGGGGAGAGAGAAGGAGAGAGAGAGAGAAGGAGAGAGAGAGAGGAGAGAGAGCGAGAGAAGGAGAGAGAGAAAGAGAGAGAGAGAGAGGGGGGGGGTCTGGGGTCCGCTTACCAACCAAGAACTCCCAAAATGGGACAAACACCAAATTTAAACTCTGCATGCAGAAATCTCCAAAAATATCCTCTGTGTACAACGTAAAACACCAAATAATGCATGCAGAGCAGAATTAGGTCGATACCCGCTAATAATCAAAATCCAGAAAAGAGACTAAATTCTACAACCACCTAGAAGGAAGCGATTCCGAAACCTTCCCTAAAGCCATCACCTACAGAGAGATGAACCTGGAGAAGAGTCCCCTAAGCAAGCTGGTCCTGGGGCTCTGTTCACAAACAAACAGACCCTGCACTTCCTAACCTCCTGCCAAATGTATGACCATATTAGAGAGACATATTTCCCTCAGATTACACAGACCCACAAAGAATTAGAAAACAAATCCAATTTTGATAAACTCCCATATCTAATGGGTAAAATACCACAGTGTGACGTCACAGCAGCAAGATTTGTGACCTGTTGCCACAAGAAAAGGTCAACTAGTGAAGAACAAACACCATTGTAAATACAACCCACATTTATGCTTATTTATTTTCCCTTTTGTATTCCCTACTTGCACATCATTACAACACTGTATATAGACATAATGACAATTGATCATTAATCGTTACAACACACACACATACATATACATATATATATATATATATATATGATGACAATTGAAATGTCTTTATTCTTTTGGAACTTTTGTGAGTGATATTTACTGTTTATTTTTTGTTTTTCACTTTTATTTATTATCTATTTCACTTGATTTGGCAATGTAAACATATGTTTCCCATGCCAATAAAGCCCCTTTCAATTGAAATTGAGAGACAGAGACACTAGATAGTGTTCACATTACATCACTGTGCTCAGTGGGTTGAATCTGTGTTTCACATACTGGTCGTTGCACTGTGTAACATGTCCACTAGGTGGAGCTCTGGGGTCGACTCTGATAAATTAACCAGGTAGATTTCCTTCTTCTCGGAAAGGACAAATCTCAGCATCATCCTTTACCCACCTCTTTTTATTTATTTATATAAATATCACACACACACACACACACGGGTCCAAAATTGACGACCTTGATAAAGATGAGCTGTAATGACGGTATAAAGTATGCTATTTTTTTGTTTTTATACTATTTTATACCAATACATTTTGTATAACAAGTTATATATTTTTTTCTCAAAAAGGTAAGGGTCAAAATGATTGAAATCCCTAAAGATTCTTCGAAATAAAGTAGTAGAAAGTTTAGTATTTGGTCCCATATTCTTTTAACACACATTGATTACGTCAAGCTTACGACTCTACAAACCGGTTGTATGCAGTTAGTTTTTGGTAGTGTTTCAGATTATTTTGTGCCCAATAGAAATGCAATGGTGAATAAATGCATCGTGTCAATTTGGAGTCACTTTTTATTGCAAATAAGAACATAATATGTTCATGTGGATGCTACCATTTACGGATCATCCTGAATGAAAATGTGATGATTATACCCACAGTACATGCTAACCTCTCACCATAAACAACAACAGGAGAGGTTGGTATGTCTTGGTGGTATGCTCTCTTTTCACTCGTCAAATTATTATTTTCTTATTATAAAATGCCTTGTTAAAATATCTTTCTCTGAGCAATTGTATTAATGAATTATTTTATACAGTCATGATTGTGTTAATAATTTCAGACCCCTCTGGAAATGACATTGATTTGATCCAACGTGACGGGACAGTGAGGGCACACGCTGAGTGGACACAACATTATGAACACCTGCCTGACCAGGTGAAAAGTTATCATCCCTTGTTGATGTCACTTGTTAAATCCACTTCAAAATCAGTGTAGATGAAGGGGAGGAGGCGGGTTAAAGTAGGATTTGTAAGCCTTGAGACATGGATTGTATGGGCCAGAAAAAATATTTAAGTGCCTTTGAATGGGTAGTAGATGCCAGGCGCACCAGTTTGTGTCAAGAACTGCAACGCTGCTGGGTTTTTCACGCTCAACAGTTTCCTGTGTGTATCAAGAATGGTCCACCACCCAAAGGACATCCAGCCAACTTGACACAACTGTGGGAAGCATTGGAGTCAACATGTGCCAGCATCCCTGTGGAACACTTTCCACACCTTGTGGAGTCAACATGGGCCAGCATCCCTGTGGAACGCTTTCCACACCTTGTGGAGTCAACATGGGCCAGCATCCCTGTGGAACGCTTTCCACACCATGTAGAGTCAACATGGGCCAGCATCCCTGTGGAACGCTTTCCACACCATGTAGAGTCCGTGCCCTGATGAATGGAGGGCAAAAGGGAGTGCAACTCAATATAAGGAAGGTGTTCTTAATGTTTTGTACATCCATTGTAACATTTCTAGTACAGTATGTGGTCCTTTCAGGAGTTGAACCCATGACCTTGGCGTTAGTAGCACCAGGGTAGAGTGCTGTGGTTTGTGTGTGTACAGTGTGTGTGGTGTGTCAACAGGTGTGTGTGTGTGTGTGTGGTGTGTCAACAGGTGTGTGTGGGTGTGTGTCTACAGTGTGTGTGTGTACAGTGTGTGTGGTGTGTCAACAGGTGTGTGTGTGTGTGTGTGTGGTGTGTCTACGGTGTGTGTGGTGTGTCTACAGTGTGTGTGTGGTGTGTCTACAGTGTGTGTGTGGTGTGTCTATGGTGTGTGTGTGTGTGGTGTGTCTACGGTGTGTGTGTGTGTGGTGTGTCTACGGTGTGTGTGTGTGGTGTGTCTACGGTGTGTGTGTGTGTGTGTGTCTACGGTGTGTGTGTGTCTGTGTGTGTGTCTACGGTGTGTGTGTGTGATGTGTCTACGGTGTGTGTGTGTGGTGTGTCTACGGTGTGTGTGTGTGTGTGTCTACGGTGTGTGTGTGTCTGTGTGTGTGTCTACGGTGTGTGTGTGTGTGTGTGTCTACGGTGTGTGTGTGTGTGGTGTGTCTACGGTGTGTGTGTGTCTGTGTGTGTGTCTACGGTGTGTGTGTGTGTGTGTGTGTGTGGTCTGTCTACGGTGTGTGTGTGGTGTGTCTACGGTGTGTGTGTGTCTGTGTGTGTGTCTACGGTGTGTGTGTGTGTGTGTGTGTGTATGTGTGTGTGTGTGGTGTGTGTGTACCTGTAAGTAGCCTTCCCCTGCTCCAGGTTGCTGAGGGAGTTGGCTTTGGGGACAGGCCCAGGTGCAGTCACAGGTCTGGGCAGGTCTGCAGGCTGGAACACCAGACAGACCGGAAGTTAAACCTGACTATTGTATCTACACAGGTTGCCACTATCTGGCCAAGTTGCAAAGTCAGAAGCACTGAAATTTTACAATTTCTCTTCTTAAAATATGATTTGAAACCAAACCTTGACCTTAACCACTCTGCTAACATTATGCCAAATCCCAAATGAAATGTTTTTAATACATTTTTACAATATAGCCCATTTTGACTTTGCAGCTTGAATATATAGTGGGAATCAACTACACTACCTCACATGATATCTTGGTATCCAATCACATTCATCAGTTGTTCATTACCCCAATTACATGTTATCCTGGTATCCAATCACATTCATCAGTGGTTCATTACCCCAATCACATGTTATCTTGGTATCCAATCACATTCATCAGTTGTTCATTACCCCAATCACATGTTATCCTGGTATCCAATCACATTCATCAGTGGTTCATTACCCCAATCACATGTTATCCTGGTATCCAATCACATTCATCAGTGATTCATTACCCCAATCACATGTTGCTCTGCCAGAATAATCCGTGCTTCTACACCTGCATTGCTTGCTCTTTGGGGGTTTTAGGCTGGGGTTTCTGTACAGCACTTTGAGATATCAGCTGATGTACGAAGGGCTATATAAATACATTTGATTTTATTTGAATCCCCTATGTGTCACTGATTATTAGGTCTAGTGTATGTTCTTTCCAAGTAGCCCCTGTAGATAGGCTAAGTGTCCTAGTACCCAAGGTTGAGAACCCCAGACTAGTGCTGTGGTCGTCATGACATTTCGTCAGCCGGTGATTGTCAAGCAAATAACTGCTAGTCTCACAGTAATTGATCGCTAATTAACGTAAACCCATTTAGCATCTCCTGGTTTCCACACACAGACTACAAGCCACTGATGCAGACCTTTGGAACATCTACATTTTAAAAAGTCTAATAAAGCCCAATAAAGACTACATAAGGTATGCGACTATGATTTGAAAAATTCGCTAACAAAAGACATGAGTTTCTTGCCTTACTGCACACAGGCTGGGCATTATTCACAAGTGATAGGCTAATATTGTCACCCATCAGACTATTCTTGATTTAATCTTTACATTTACTAAATAATACGTGTGAAATTTGTTTGGAGTTAGAATGGACCTTTATCGTGCAACTGTCCCGAAACAGGGACAGCGGAGAATTGCACTTAAATCTATACGCACTTTAATATCAAATATGAGGACGCGCTTTTCCGTTTTCTTGCCAGCCAGGTAGACTATACTCCTGTTGTAAAGAGAAGCAATGTGCTTAATATTAGGAAAGTTGAGAAATAAATATAGTATGCCTAGCCTATAGAAAGCTGATGGGATCCTCCTCTTTTTAGTAGAGGCCATCACTTTTCTCAAGCAATTGCATAGCTTATAGAAATGTTGCGCAACATGAGCTCATGGGCTCTCATGAAGTGTTTTATTAGATTTCCCATTCACATTCACATTGATATCAGAGTGTTTAGAGGGACAATAGAGTGCTGAGTACCAGGCAGTTAACAAGTTTGGTAGGCTACTAATGACCATCAGCAGCATCAGAGCTTGGAGAAGCATAGTTACCGTGACTAAACGGTCATATGGAATTTGACTACCATCATGAATAGTGACAACTGGTGTGGTGGTAATAAGGTTATTGTAACAGCCCTATCCCAGACATACATTATAAGCATGCTGTCTAGGTGTTTGGCTGTGTTGTACACCTACCCTCGTCACGGTAGAGTCGTCAGCCTCCTTGGCTCGGTCAACAGACAACGACCTTTTATTCTCAAACATCTTGACCCTGTTGAGCACCGATTGGGGCTTCATGGCCGGGTCGTCCCTTTCCTCCTCCCCCGGGGGCTTGGACCCCGCGTTTACTCCCATCTCTCCCGGGGAGGCCAAGGGTTCAGGTTTGGGAGGGGGCAGGGGCGGGTCAGAGGTCATTAGAGGTTCACGGTTGTAGCCACCGCCCCGGCTGGGAGGTCCTGGGTTATAGGAGGGTCTCAGGCCAGGAGCAGAGTCTCCATAATACTGCTTGGGGGGGTCTGGGGAGCGGGGCGAGCTTACGGGGTAGCAGTGAGGGGACTCAGACTCGTAAGGGGAGCGAGCGTCGTAAGGGCCAGCCGAGGGCGGGGGAGGCGGTTCATCGTACCGCATAGGCCCCGGAATTTTACCGTGACGAGGCCTGCCGTCGTAGCCCTGCATCCCCGCCGGTGCCTCATCGTAGCAGGGCTGGGGGGGGCTGTAGTCCCTGACTGGGCCGTCCTCGTAGGGGGTGGTCCCCCTAGGAGTGTAGCCCTGCTGGTGGCCCGGGCCAGGCTGGTACCCCGGGGGCTGGGGGGAAGAGGTCTGTTGGTCGTAGGGGGGCCACTGGCCGTCGTCGAAGTGTTGAGGTACACGGTTGTTGTAGTGCAGGTGAGGGTCAAAGTTCCCCTGGGGAGGCTTTGGTTCGGCGTAGCCCCCCCCGTCGCTACAGTAGCCGTAAGGCGGGTGGTCGTACTGGCGGTGTGGCTGTTGGTCCTGGTAGGGCTGGTGGGTGTAGCTCAGAGACGACTTCATGCCTCTGTGGTTCACTCTCACTGGTTCCTCCAGACTGTACAGATCCTTCTTGTACATCTGCAGGGGAGTCGGATGGAATATAGAGACATTAATACTAGTAGGAACTAGCTAGTTACAGGCTATAGTTTGAACACAAGCATTTGGTCAGAGCTCGGGTGAATAAGATTTCCAATGTATCAATCATTACACATGGCAAATTAAGTTGAAAACTTGTAAATCTCCTTTGGAAAACTATGTTTTTAAAACAATTTAAATTAACAAAATTACAGAAACTACAGAAAATCCCCCAAAATCAGAGAACGAATCAATTAAAGGGGAGGTTTCTGAGAGGTTCAGCTCAAATCTTCAAGGACTGAACACAGATCAATTAAGAAACAACACATCATCATTCATACAATTAAATTGTAGTAACTCCAAAATATATCAATACATTTAACAAAGATCAAAGTGCAAGTACACAAGCAATTATTCCTAATCCGTTCTGAATGCATATTTGACTAGAAGTCTTTCAGTCACTCCTGAAAAGTTCCGTATTCTCATGACGTCATCACCAATCAGTTGACGTAGTCACGTTTTTTTTGGGGGGGGGGGTGTCAAAAAGAATGTTTTTTTGTGTTGTTTTTTTGTGTACATTTTCTGAAAGGCTTCATTTCAAAATGGGTGATGTGTAGCCTGTAGACAACACCTCGAGTAAACGGCAGACAGTCACTTCCTATGGTAGAAGCTTGTAACATAAACTTCTTAACGTGAGTCAACGCTACAACGGAAGATATAGTTATGTAATGCCCCCCCATAGAGCGAATCAACCACTTTGACAGAGACTATTAAATACCAAGAAAACTGTCTGCAGGTTAGCATAGTTTGTCATGCAACATTACATTCAGTTGAGCATCTTATGCAACTACAATCTACTACAACAGCTACCAACTACATTCTACTATATAATAGCACTACAGCATACGGTACATATACCAACTACATTCTACTATATAATAGCACTACAGCATACGGTACATATACCAACTACATTTGCCACTGCAAGAACATTTGCCTAGACTTCAACTAGAGTCAGTCCGAGAAGTTAAGAAGCTGAAAGGAACCATTAGAGGCCATGCAGAGGAAGAGGAGGAGACAACAGTAACCGTTAATGTTGGCGCTGGTTCTTCTTATCCCGGTCACACGGTCAGACCGGTCCAAAATGGCACCCTATTCCCTATATAGTGCACAACTTTGGCTGGCTCTGGTTAAAATATACTTAATAGGGAATGGGGTGGGGTTTCAGATGTGCCCACAGACTAGACTAGACCCCCCCCCCCTTCCCCCTGGGTGGACTGCAGACCCACTGTGATTGGTGCATGTGTACTGACCACACACTGACCAATCACACACAAGGTGCATGTTTGAGACGGACTACAGTACGTTGCAGTCGGACTACACAGAATCACATTACAAATCACCTTGCTTTTACATCCCATAATAACTAGTCATATCAAACACGCTGTAAAATATAATTCTGTGGTCACACAGTGTGGGCGGGGCATGCAGACAAGAGAGCCAATCAGAGGATAAAGAAGCGTGTGTGAAGAAGAAGACAGGACAGCAGGCTGGAGGGGGAGATGGGCGGGGCAGAGAACCCGGGCGGGGCAGTTAAGGGCATGACTGGCCCAGGCCCGGTCCAGGTGTTCTAGGGAGGCAGCAGGTAGGTGCTGGGGTGGTGGGGAGGTGGTAGGTAGGTGAATACCTTGGGTTCAGGACCAGGGCCGAGCTGCGGGTCAGACAGGGGTTGGGGTTCGAGTGATGGTGGTGTTGGGGGCGGGGCTAGCTCAGTAGGGGCGGGGCTGCTAAGGAGTGAGTCTGCAGCCGGAGCTTCCTCCTCGGGTTCAGAGGTCATACCCTCTACCTGCAGTGCAGGTTGCTGTGACTCAGCCTCAACACCAGGGGGCGCCACAGCCACCGCAGCAGGCAGCAGAGAGGAAGGAATAGCCAGAAGAGCATCGTCTTGCTGTGAAGTATCGTTAAGAGACATTTTTATTGCAACAGGCTGCCAAGAGAAAGAGCACAGCAACACTCCACAAACTACAGCAGTTTCTATCTCCATAGTAACCTTCTCTCTCCATGTTCCTCCTCCTTGAATCATTTTTACACCATCCAGAAACCCGTTTACAATGTATTTGCAACAGTGTGGTTAACTACAAACAGATAGTATACACAAATACATATGTATATTGTAAAGCTATGTAAAGGGTCTCTCTTACTGAAGGAACAAACACATGTCCTGTTTCACTCTGAAGAACAGAACACATCGCAGGTTGTAATAACATCGTTTCAGCCCGTTTCGCCCCTAGAGAGACACCTACAGCTAAACCTCCAATCCTCTCTCCCTCCAATTCCTCCCCCTCTCTCCTACCTGATGAGGAGCGGCGGCCATTTTGAACCCGGACGGGTCGATGCGGTTGGCCGGGTCGGGCGGAGTCACGGCAACGTGCTGGTATCCAGGGTAACCGCCAGTCGAGGGGTCCTGGATGACGGGCGGGTCCTCTCTGACCGGCTCTGAGGAGCGGGTGATAGCTGGCTCCGTGGGAAGACCAACCTAATGGGATTTAGAAATGAGTTACAACACGCTGAGACTTAAAAACGTGTATGAGGTATAAGGTGTTATGTTTTTTCCCCTCCAAGTATTGTCTTAAGGCATAATTCAGTATTTTTGACAGCGAACATTAATTAAATCAAATGTAAAAAAATATTTTTTTTAAAGAATCCGTCCCACCTCGTCGTTGAGAGTCTCGTCTAATTCCTGGTCGGTGTAGGCCCCGCCCTCTGTGTCCGTGTCCTCGTAATCAGAGGTGTGGCGGCTGTCCGTGCTGTACATGGAGTATTCACTGCCCGGGGCTGACAGGTATGACAGACGGTCATCATGGATGTCCAGGTCATCGTCCGGCGCGCCGTCCGCCTGGGGAGAGGAGGAGGAGCAGGGGGAGGAGCAGGAGGAGAAGGAGGAGGAGCAGGGGGAGGAGGAGGAGGAGCAGGAGGCAGAGAAGGAGGAGGAGCAGGAGGAGCAGGAGGAGGAGGAGAAGGATCAGGGGGAGGAGAAGGATCAGGGGGAGGGAGGAGGAGGAGGAGCAGGAGGCGGAGAAGGAGGAGGAGCAGGAGGAGCAGGAGGAGGAGGAGCAGGAGGAGGAGGAGCAGGAGGAGGAGGAGCAGGAGGAGAAGGAGGAGGATCAGGGGGAGGAGGAGCAGGAGAAGGAGGAGCAGGAGGAGGAAGAGGAGGAGCAGGAGCAGGAGGACGAAGGAGGGGCAGCAGGAGTAGGAGCAGAAGGAGAGATGGTAGTAGTAGATGTGAAGAAATATACAGTTTTCTTAGGGTTGCTTCAGCAGGTGAGTCGGAAATGTTTTGATGTTATAAAAAAGCTCCACTGTGTTCGCAAAGTATCATATTCATACGATAGATTCTTTTTTAGAAAATGTTACCTTAAAACTATAATGGACATCTGAGTGTTTCTCTCACCTTGCCCTCTGACACCCAGACCAACTGGTTCTGTTGCTGCTGGATAGTCTCCTTCAGAGCTCCGTACCAGCCATCGTTCATGTTGTTCATGTTGATGGTGGCTAAGACAGGAGGCCAAAAGGGTTACCGTTTTTATTTATTAAAAGGGATAGTGTCCAGATCTGGGCAATTAAGCCAAATTAAGCACATTTTTATGTCTCTTCGGCCAATCTAAAAGGAAGTTAAGAGGTACTTTCGCGAGCCAATGCAAACTAGCGTAAGCGCAATGACTGGAAGTCTACCTGAACAGCTAGCATGATGCTACTAATTAGCATGATGCTACTAGTTAGCATGATAATAGCATGTTGCCATAATGCAGCCAATATATCCCACTATCCCTTTTAACACGCTACTAGTAAGCATGATGCTACTAGTTAACATGATGGTACTAGTTAGCATGATGCTACTAGTTAGCATGATAATAGCATGTTGCCATAATGCAGCCAATATATCCCACTATCCCTTTTAACATGCTACTAGTAAGCATGATGCTACTAGTAAGCATGATGCTACTAGTAAGCATGATGCTACTAGTTAGCATGATAATAGCATGTTGCCATAATGCAGCCAAAATATCCCACTATCCCTTTTAACATGCTACTAGTTACATGATGGTACTAGTTAGCATTATGCTACTAGTTAGCATGATAATAGCATGTTAACAATTCAACTCAAGGGTCAAAGAATGGATCCCTGAGGGACTCAAATGGTTGAATACTGAGGTTTATGATAGAGAGCAGTTTGTGTATGTAAACAGCCGGGTATCTAATAGGGCCAAGATATTTTGTGGAGTTCCTCAGGGATACATTCTCGGACCCGTGTTGTTTTGGAAACACTTAATTTGATACTGTCATAATATTGTCAGAAACGTGACATAACAAATGCCCTTCCCTTTACTCACTGGTGAAAAGGGGATGGTTGTTCTTCCTTAATTTCAGGGCTCTCTCTACTCTCCTCCCACCCTCTCTCCCCCACCTCCTCTCTGCCCATCTCTCCCTTCCATCTTCCCCCTCTCTACTCACTGGTGAAGAGATGGTGGTTGTTCTTCCTTAATTTCAGGGCCCTCTCGTAGAGTTTCCGGGCGGACTTCCTGGACTCGGAACAGAGCCTGGTTCTCATGTTCTTGACCCCCTGTTTGTTGTCTGGGTTCAAGAACACTACGATGGGGTACCACTGGGCGTAGTTCAGACGGTCTACTGCGTTGGGGGTGATGTCCAGCACTGCATGTTTGTCCTATATACCAGAAAAACATCACTTACATAATCTATTCTTTCTACTGGGGCAGAGGGCCTCAACACAGTCAGTGATTCCTCCTACTGGAGTAGAGGGCCTCAACACAGTCAGTGATTCCTCCTACTGGGGCAGAGGGCCTCAACACAGTCCGTGATTCCTCCTACTGGAGTAGAGGGCCTCAACACAGTCAGTGATTCCTCCTACTGGAGTAGAGGGCCTCAACACAGTCAGTGATTCCTTCTACTGGGGCAGAGGGCCTCAACACAGTCAGTGATTTCTCTTACTGGGGCAGAGGGCCTCAACACAGTCAGTGATTCCTCTAACTGGGGCAGAGGGCCTCAACACAGTCAGTGATTCCTCCTACTGGGGCAGAGGGCCTCAACACAGTCAGTGATTCCTCCTACTGGGGCAGAGGGCCTCAACACAGTCAGTGATTCCTCTTACTGGGGCAGAGGGCCTCAACACAGTCAGTGATTCCTCCTACTGGAGTAGAGGTCCTCAACACAGTCAGTGTATCTCCTACTGGAGTAGAGGGCCTCAACACAGTCAGTGATTCCTTCTACTGGGGCAGAGGGCCTCAACACAGTCAGTGATTCCTCCTACTGGGGCAGAGGGCCTCAACACAGTCAGTGATTCCTCCTACTGGGGCAGAGGGCCTCAACACAGTCAGTGATTCCTCCTACTGGAGTAGAGGGCCTCAACACAGTCAGTGATTCCTCCTACTGGGGCAGAGGGCCTCAACACAGTCAGTGATTCCTCCTACTGGAGTAAAGGGCCTCAACACAGTCAGTGATTCCTCTTACTGGGGCAGCGGGCCTCAACACAGTCAGTGATTACTCCTACTGGGGCAGAGGGCCTCAACACAGTCAGTGATTCCTCCTACTGGGGCAGAGGGCCTCAACACAGTCAGTGATTCCTCCTACTGGAGTAGAGGGCCTCAACACAGTCAGTGATTACTCCTACTGGAGCAGAGGGCCTCAACACAGTCAGTGTATCTCCTACTGGAGTAGAGGGCCTCAACACAGTCAGTGATTCCTTCTACTGGGGCAGAGGGCCTCAACACAGTCAGTGTATCTCCTACTGGGGCAGAGGGCCTCAACACAGTCAGTGATTCCTCCTACTGGAGTAGAGGGCCTCAACACAGTCAGTGATTTCTCCTACTGGAGTAGAGGTCCTCAACACAGTCAGTGTATCTCCTACTGGAGTAGAGGGCCTCAACACAGTCAGTGATTCCTTCTACTGGGGCAGAGGGCCTCAACACAGTCAGTGATTCCTCCTACTGGGGCAGATGGCCTCAACACAGTCAGTGATTCCTCCTACTGGGGCAGAGGGCCTCAACACAGTCAGTGATTCCTCTTACTGGAGCAGAGGGCCTCAACACAGTCAGTGATTCCTCCTACTGGAGTAGAGGGCCTCAACACAGTCAGTGATTCCTTCTACTGGGGCAGAGGGCCTCAACACAGTCAGTGTATCTCCTACTGGGGCAGAGGGCCTCAACACAGTCAGTGATTCCTCCTACTGGAGTAGAGGGCCTCAACACAGTCAGTGATTCCTTCTACTGGGGCAGAGGGCCTCAACACAGTCAGTGATTCCTCCTACTGGAGTAGAGGGCCTCAACACAGTCAGTGATTCCTTCTACTGGGGCAGAGGGCCTCAACACAGTCAGTGATTCCTCCTACTGGAGTAGAGGGCCTCAACACAGTCAGTGATTCCTTCTACTGGGGCAGAGGGCCTCAACACAGTCAGTGATTCCTTCTACTGGGGCAGAGGGCCTCAACACAGTCAGTGTATCTCCTACTGGGGCAGCAGAGGGCCTCAACACAGTCAGTGTATCTCCTACTGGGGCAGAGGGCCTCAACACAGTCAGTGTATCTCCTACTGGGGCAGAGGGCCTCAACACAGTCAGTGATTCCTCCTACTGGGGCAGAGGGCCTCAACACAGTCAGTGATTCCTCCTACTGGGGCAGAGGGCCTCAACACAGTCAGTGATTCCTCCTACTGGGGCAGAGGGCCTCAACACAGTCAGTGATTCCTCCTACTGGAGTAGAGGGCCTCAACACAGTCAGTGATTCCTCCTACTGGGGCAGAGGGCCTCAGTGTATCTCCTACTGGGGCAGAGGGCCTCAACACAGTCAGTGATTCCTCCTACTGGAGTAGAGGGCCTCAACACAGTCAGTGATTCCTCCTACTGGGGCAGAGGGCCTCAACACAGTCAGTGATTCCTCCTACTGGGGCAGAGGGCCTCAACACAGTCAGTGATTCCTCCTACTGGAGTAGAGGGCCTCAACACAGTCAGTGATTCCTCCTACTGGGGCAGAGGGCCTCAACACAGTCAGTGATTCCTCCTACTGGAGTAAAGGGCCTCAACACAGTCAGTGATTCCTCTTACTGGGGCAGAGGGCCTCAACACAGTCAGTGATTACTCCTACTGGGGCAGAGGGCCTCAACACAGTCAGTGATTCCTCCTACTGGGGCAGAGGGCCTCAACACAGTCAGTGATTCCTCCTACTGGAGTAGAGGGCCTCAACACAGTCAGTGATTACTCCTACTGGAGTAGAGGGCCTCAACACAGTCAGTGTATCTCCTACTGGAGTAGAGGGCCTCAACACAGTCAGTGATTCCTTCTACTGGGGCAGAGGGCCTCAACACAGTCAGTGTATCTCCTACTGGGGCAGAGGGCCTCAACACAGTCAGTGATTCCTCCTACTGGAGTAGAGGGCCTCAACACAGTCAGTGATTTCTCCTACTGGAGTAGAGGTCCTCAACACAGTCAGTGTATCTCCTACTGGAGTAGAGGGCCTCAACACAGTCAGTGATTCCTTCTACTGGGGCAGAGGGCCTCAACACAGTCAGTGATTCCTCCTACTGGGGCAGATGGCCTCAACACAGTCAGTGATTCCTCCTACTGGGGCAGAGGGCCTCAACACAGTCAGTGTATCTCCTACTGGGGCAGAGGGCCTCAACACAGTCAGTGATTCCTCCTACTGGAGTAGAGGGCCTCAACACAGTCAGTGATTCCTTCTACTGGGGCAGAGGGCCTCAACACAGTCAGTGATTCCTCCTACTGGAGTAGAGGGCCTCAACACAGTCAGTGATTCCTTCTACTGGGGCAGAGGGCCTCAACACAGTCAGTGATTCCTCCTACTGGAGTAGAGGGCCTCAACACAGTCAGTGATTCCTTCTACTGGGGCAGAGGGCCTCAACACAGTCAGTGTATCTCCTACTGGGGCAGAGGGCCTCAACACAGTCAGTGTATCTCCTACTGGGGCAGAGGGCCTCAACACAGTCAGTGTATCTCCTACTGGGGCAGAGGGCCTCAACACAGTCAGTGATTCCTCCTACTGGGGCAGAGGGCCTCAACACAGTCAGTGATTCCTCCTACTGGGGCAGAGGGCCTCAACACAGTCAGTGATTCCTCCTACTGGGGCAGAGGGCCTCAACACAGTCAGTGATTCCTCCTACTGGAGTAGAGGGCCTCAACACAGTCAGTGATTCCTCCTACTGGGGCAGAGGGCCTCAACACAGTCAGTGTATCTCCTACTGGGGCAGAGGGCCTCAACACAGTCAGTGATTCCTCCTACTGGAGTAGAGGGCCTCAACACAGTCAGTGATTCCTCCTACTGGGGCAGAGGGCCTCAACACAGTCAGTGATTCCTCCTACTGGAGTAGAGGGCCTCAACACAGTCAGTGATTCCTTCTACTGGAGCAGAGGTCCTCAACACAGTCAGTGATTCCTCCTACTGGAGTAGAGGGCCTCAACACAGTCAGTGATTCCTCCTACTGGGGCAGAGGGCCTCAACACAGTCAGTGATTCTCCAGTGAATCCTGTTCTCTTTTCACCATGAGTGGAATAGAAAATGGACAACAAAGACAACATTTGGAAAAAGCAAATTCTGCATCACCAGACATGTCAAAAGAGAACGTCATTCCACAATAATTGTGAAAAAATAAATTTAAAAAATTCCTCAAATCAAAATGAGTCCTATTGAAATGAGTGACTGTACGTGTTAAAAAGAGAGAAAACTCACTCTGTCAATGATCTGTTTGATGGTGTGGAGACGGATGATTCCCGAACTCCGCTGGTCTGTCCCTGCGTCTCTAGGTTCACTCTCTGAAACACAAGGGGAAAGAAATAGTTTCATCGCGTGGTTCTTTTAATCGTTCTATAATTAACTTGTCTTTTAAATGGAATTCTAGAAAACTATCACATCATTTCGATACACTTCTGTTACTCACTTGCGAGCTCGAACAGATCGGGCTCCTCTCGGGAGAGTTTCTCTCGTGCCACGTCAGCGATGGGTCCAAATATCACCACAGGCCTCAGGAAACCAGCTGGACAAACACCCCCAACAGAAGGCCATAAAAACTACATTAGACTGAGTGGGAGGATTATTTTTATTGGGCTCTTCGTTAGCTGTGGAAGACGCCACAGATACTCGTCCTGGTTTCCACACAAAACGTTGGAAACATGTCAAAATACAGAACGCTAATGGACATAGAACTTTAACACAAATTTATAACTAAAACTACACAACTAAAGAAAAGACACATTCTAAAAGCAATAACAATTGTTTCATTTAAAAACAGCGTAACAGTTAGTAAAAGCAGAATATTTGGGTCAGGATTGTGTAGCAGCAAACCGTAGTGTTTACAACCCACCCCAGGGGTCTTTTTCTCCCCTTTATCAATTGAAAGACAATATTTATAGTTGGAGCTACGTTATGAAAGCTCACCACTATTAGAGACCGATTACGATTTACAAGAGTAGCTAGAGAGGAGGGCTGAGGGAGGAGGGGCTAGAAAGGAGGGCTGTGGGAGGAGGGCCTAGGAAGGAGGGGTTAAGGAGGAGGGGCTAGAGAGGAGGGCTGAGGGAGGAGGGCCTAGGAAGGAGGGGTTAGGGAGGAGGGGCTAGAGAGGAGGGCTGAGGGAGTGGGGGCTGGGGGGGCTGAGGGGGGGCTAGGGAGGGGGCTGAGGGAGAAGGGGCTGAGGGAGGAGGGGCTGAGGGAGGAGGGGCTGAGGGAGGAGGGGCTGAGGGGCTGAGGAGGGGGGCTAGGCAGGAGGGGCTAGAGAGGAAGGGCTAGAAAGGAGGGCTGAGGGAGAAGGAGCTAGGGTGGAGGGGCTGAGGGAGGAGGGGCTGAAGAGGAGGGGCTGAGGGAGAAGGGGCTAGAGAGGAGGGGCTGTGGGAGAAGGGGCTGAGGGAGGAGGGGCTGAGGGAGGAAGGGCTAGAGAGGAGGGGCTGAGGGAGAAGGAGCTATGGAGGAGGGGCTAGAGAGAGGAGGGGCTAGAGAGGAGGGGCTAGAGAGAGGGAGGGGCTAGGGAGGAGAAGCTGAGGGAGGATAGGCTGAGGGAGGAGGGGCTAGGGAGGAGGAGCTGAGGGAGGAGGGGCTTAGGGAGGAGGCTTTATGTTTTTTAGCACAGATAAGAATTTATAATGTGTTATTACAAGGCAAGTCATCCTCACCTTCTCTAAGCACCACCCTCTCGTATGCGGGGAACTTGGACTGGACAGGCTGGGCCGACAGGTCCTCTCTGCTCTTCCTCAGGTTCCTCTTGGAGCTCCTCAGGCCCCTGAACCTCCAGAAGTCTGCCCTGTCGCCCCCAGCTGTCTTGGGGAGGCTGTACTGCACGCTGGACAGCTGCTCCGCTCTGGAGACAGATAGAGGAGAGGGAGTTGGATAACTAACTAACTTGATAACTAACTCGATAACGAACCCTAACCCTGCTGTCTTGGGGAGGGTGTATTTCACGCCCAGAGTGGAGAGAAGTTTGTTATTATGTTTTTCTCTGTAAAAGAGAATGAGATTAGGTCGCCCGAGTGGTGCAGTGGTTTAAGGCAGTCCAGGCTCTGTCGTAGTCGGCCGTGACCGGGAGGTCCATGGGGCGGCGTACAATTGGCCCAGCGTCGTCCGGGTTAGGGGAGGGTTTGGCCCAGCGTCGTCCGGGTTAGGGGAGGGTTTGGCCCAGCGTCGTCCGGGTTAGGGGAGGGTTTGGCCCAGCGTCGTCCGGGTTGTGGAGGGTTAGGGTTATGCATGAAATATGCATTTTTGGGGAATCAAAATCACCGGTGTGCTGGAGTTGTTTTTCTATTCAGAACAAGAGAATGAGAGGGACAGACAGAGTTCTTGGTAGAGACACCTCTGTAGAGGGCTTTCACGTGTCTGTGACACTGTCCAGTAAACTTGGCACGGCTAACGTCAATACTGCCAACACAGAGGCACTTACATGGCAATGATAATCATAACAAATGTGGTTAAAGCTACGAGAGGACAACGTGACGTTAATGTTGTTCTGATGACTTGTGACCCGTGTGAATCTTCCCCTATTATTTTAACACATTTACATGATTGTCTAAAAACCAGGTTAGTTATACAGAACACATTCTGTTTTCAGATAAACAAAACTGATTTCTGTGAAAACTCAACCTCATTATGGCTTGCTGATAAAACACCCAGAGAGGAGCCAAAATGGACTGAAAGAGAAGACAGAAATAGTGTCATCATCACCTGTTCTTGTTAGGTATGATGCCTCTCTCCACTTCCTGATGGTTTTTCCCTATGCGGATGGCCAGCCAGGAGCCCAGCTTGCCGTTGTACAGGGTGTCCACCACTCTGAACACCTCTCCCTTGTTGAAGCTCAGGCCGTACGGAGACTCCTTCTCATACTCAAAGTGGGTCCGGATGTAGAACGAGTCGCCCACATCAGACTCCACAATCCGCCGGTACACTGGACCAGAACACAGACTGAGTTTGAGTATCAGAGTTGGAGACAGAGAGTTGAGAGACAGAGAGTTGAAAGACAGAGTTAAGAGAGAGACAGAGTTATGAGAGAGAGTTAAGAGAGAGAGAGTTAAGAGAAAGACAGAGAGTTGAGACAGAGTTAAGAGAGAGACAGAGACAGAGTTAAGAGAGAGACCGAGTTAGAGTCAGAGACAGAGACAAGAGTTAGAGACAGAGAGTTAAGAGAGAGACAGAGTTATGAGAGAGAGTTAAGAGAGAGAGAGTTAAGAGAAAGACAGAGAGTTGAGACAGAGTTAAGAGAGAGACAGAGACAGAGTTAAGAGAGAGACCGAGTTAGAGTCAGAGACAGAGACAAGAGTTAGAGACAGAGAGTTAAGAGAGAGACAGAATCAGACAGAGACAGAGTCAGAGTCAGAGACAGAGTTAGAGACAGAGTCAGAGTTAGAGACAGAATCAGACAGAGACAGAGTCAGAGACAGAGACAGAATCAGACAGAGTTAGAGTCAGAGACCCGGAAAACCTGAGTCTACGCCTTCACTATGGTGAATCACTAAAACAATACAGAAATACACTACGGAAAAAGAAGGAACAGCATGTCAGAAATCAGCTCAATGCAATTGAAGAATCCATAGACTCTAACCACTTCTGGGAAAATTGGAAAACACTAAACAAACAACAACACGAAGAATTATCTATCCAAAATGGAGATGTATGGGTAAACCACTTCTCCAATCTCTTTGGCTCTATAACAAAGAATAAAGAGCAAAAACATATACATGATCAAATACAGATCTTAGAATCAACTATTAAAGACTACCAGAACCCACTGGATTCTCCAATTACCTTGAACGAGTTACAGGACAAAATAAAAACCCTCCAACCCAAAAAGGCCTGTGGTGTTGATGGTATCCTCAATGAAATGATCAAATATACAGACAACAAATTCCAATTGGCTATACTAAAACTCTTTAACATCATACTTAGCTCTGGCATCTTCCCCAATATTTGGAACCAAGGACTGATCACCCCAATCCACAAAAGTGGAGACAAATTTGACCCCAATAACTGCCGTGGAATATGTGTCAACAGTAACCTTGGGAAAATCCTCTGCATTATTATTAACAGCAGACTCGTACATTTCCTCAATGAAAACAATGTACTGAGCAAATGTCAAATTGGCTTTTTACCAAATTACCGTACAACAGACCATGTATTCACCCTGCACACCCTAATTGACAATCAAACAAACCAAAACAAAGGCAAAGTCTTCTCATGCTTTGTTGATTTCAAAAAGCCTTCGACTCAATCTGGCATGAGGGTCTGCTACACAAACTGATGGAAAGTGGTGTTGGGGGTAAAACATACGACATTATAAAATCCATGTACACAAACAACAAGTGTGCGGTTAAAATTGGCAAAAACACACACATTTCTTCACACAGGGTCGTTAGACAGGGATGCAGCTTAAGCCCCACCCTCTTCAACATATATATCAACGAATTGGCGAGGGCACTAGAAAAGTCTGCAGCACCCGGCCTCCCCCTGCTAGAATCCGAAGTCAAATGTCTGCTGTTTGCTGATGATCTGGTGCTTCTATCACCAACCAAGGAGGGCCTACAGACCTAGATCTTATGCACAGATTCTGTCAGACCTGGGCCCTGACAGTAAATCTCAGTAAGACCAAAATAATGGTGTAAAAAGGTCCAGTCACCAGGACCACAAATACAAATTCCATCTAGACACTGTTGCCCTAGAGCACACAAAAACTATACATACCTTGGCCTAAACATCAGCACCACAGGTAACTTCCACAAAGCTGTGAACGATCTGAGAGACAAGGCAAGAAGGGCATTCTATGCCATCAAAAGAAACATAAATTTCAACATACCAATTAGGATCTGGCTAAAAATACTTGAATCAGTCATAGAGCCCATTGCCCTTTATGGTTGTGAGGTCTGGGGTCCGCTCACCAACCAAGACTTCACAAAATGGGACAAACACCAAATTGAGACTCTGCACGCAGAATTCTGCAAAAATATCCTCCGTGTACAACGTAGAACACCAAATAATGCATGCAGAGCAGAATTAGGCCGATACACTAATTATCAAAATCCAGAAAAGAGCTGTTAAATTCTACAACCACCTAAAAGGAAGCGATTCACAAACCTTCCATAACAAAGCCATCACCTACAGAGAGATGAACCTGGAGAAGAGTCCCCTAGAGCTGGTCCTGGGGCTCTGTTCAGACAAACACACACTCAGAGCCCCAGGACAGCAGCACAATTAGACCCAACCAAATTATGAGAAAACAAAAAGATAACTACTTAACACATTGGAAAGAATTAACAAAAAAACAGAGCAAACTAGAATGCTATTTGGCCCTACACAGAGAGTACACAGCGGCAGAATACCTGACCACTGTGACTGACCCAAAATTAAGGAAAGCCTTGACTATGTACAGACTCAGTGAGCATAGCCTTGCTATTGAGAAAGGCAGGCAGACATGGCTCTCAAGAGAAGACAGGCTATGTGCTCACTGCCCACAAAATGAGGTGGAAACTGAGCTGCACTTCCTAACCTCCTGCCCAATGTATGACCATATTAGAGAGACATATTTCCCTCAGATTACACAGATCCACAAAGAATTTGAAAACAAATCCAATTTTGAAAAACTCCCATATCTACTGGGTGAAATTCCACAGTGTGCCATCACAGCAGCAAGATTTGTGACCTGTTGCCACGAGAAAAGGGCAACCAGTGAAGAACAAACACCATTGTAAATACAACCCATATTTATGCTTATTTATTTTATCTTGTGTCCTTTAGCCATTTGTACATTGTTAAACACTGTATATATATATAATATGACATTTGTAATGTCTTTACTGTTTTGAAACGTCTGTATGTGTAATGTTTACTGTTAATTTTTGTTGTTTTTCACTTTATATATTCACTTTGTATGTTGTCTACCTCACTTGCTTTGGCAATGTTAACACATGATGCCAATAAAGCCCTTGAATTGAATTGAATTGAATTGAATTGAATTGACAGAGTCAGAGACAGACAGAAAGGAGAGCAGAGCAAAGCAATAGAGATAAATCTCAGATGATGGAAGTTCAACTGGTCCCAATTTGCTTCACCACCATTACCTTGGCCCTAATTATTTATTATTTGATGATTGCAGATCTGTATGGTGGAAGCTTCACCACTAAACTGATTGTACCCATCGGAACCTTCAGATCAACTGATTGTACCTATCGGAACCTTCAGATAAACTGATTGTACCTATCGGAACCTTCAGATCTGCAAATATTGATATATAACAGTGTTTTTCAAACCTCTCCTCAGGGATTCCCAGACATAAAAATATATATATATTTTTTTTTAATAGCTAGCCCTGAACTAGCTCCTCACCTGATTCAAGTAGTCATCGGCTTGATGATTAGTTGACCAGTTGAATCAGGTAAGCTAGCTGTGGAATAGTTCAAATACATGGACCGTCTGGGGATCTCCGAGGAGACGTTTGAAAAACCCTGGGAGGGATGGAGTGAAAGGGACCAGTCCTCAGTCTGTGAACCATCCAGTTTCCTCTCGTCCTCCTGCACTCACCATCCTTCTTCTTCTGGGCCAGGATGGTGACCTCTTCACCTTTAGGGAGGTCAAGGAGGAACAGCACCGCCTCTTCTCGGATTATATTAGCAAAGTCTACATTATTAACCTGGGAAAAGAGGAAGAAAATAGGAAGGTTGTCCAACAGTGACAAAAGGGAAAGGAGATTTAAGGTTATTCTTTCAACGTTTCATATTGTCTACATTTGTGGATTGTAGAATCTACAACAGATCACAGCACAATACATGTTGATGATGTGGGCCTTGGAAAGAATCGAGGACATGTAAAGGGTTGTCACTTGTGATGTTGAACAGGACAGTCGTGAAGAGAGCATGACAAAGCCTATTTCCCCTCAGCAAACTAAAAATATTTGGCACGGGTCCTCAGATCCTCAAAAGGTTCTACAGCTGCACCATCGAGAGCATCCTGGTTGCATCACTGCCTGGTATGGCAACTGCTCGACCTCCGACCGCAAGGCACTCCTGAGGGTAGTGCGTACGGCCCAGTACATCACTGGGGCCAAGCTTCCTGCCATCAAGGACCTCTACACCAGGCGGTGTCAGAGGAAGGCCCTAAAAATTGTCAAAGACTCCAGACACTCTAGTCATAGACTGTTCTCTCTGCTACCGCATGGCAAGCAGTATCTGAGAGCCACGTCTAGGTCCAAAAGGCTTCTTAACAGCTTCTACCCCCAAGACATAAGACTGTTCTCTCTGCTACCCCACGGCAAGCGGTACCGGAGCTCCAAGTCTCCAAGTCCAAAAGGCTCCTTAACAGCTTCTACCCCCCAAGCCATAAGACTCCTGAACAGTTAATCAAATGGCTACACAGACCCCTGTTTTATGCTGCTGCTACTCTCTGTTTATAATCTATGCATAGTCACTTTAACTCTTCCGTACATGTCCATATTACCTCAATTACCTCGACTAACCGGTGCCCCCGCACATTGACTCTGTACCGGTACCTCCCTGTATATAGCCTCCACATTGACTCTGTACCGGTACCCCCTGTATATAGCCTCCACATTGACTCTGTACCGGTACCCCTGTATATAGTCTCCACATTGATTCTGTACCGGTACCTCCCTGTATATAGCCTCCACATTGACTCTGTACCGGTACCCCCTGTATATAGCCTCCACATTGACTCTGTACCGGTACCCCTGTATATAGCCTCCACATTGACTCTGTACCGGTACCCCTGTATATAGCCTCCACATTGACTCTGTACCAGTACCCCCTGTATATAGCCTCCACATTGACTCTGTACCGGTACCCCTGTATATAGCCTCCACATTGACTCTGTACCGTAATACCCTGTATATAGCCTCCACATTGACTCTGTACCGTAATACCCTGTATATTAGCCTCCACATTGACTCTGTACCGGTACCCCTGTATATAGCCTCCACATTGACTCTGTACCGTAATACCCTGTATATAGTCTTTTGCCCCGCTTGAGGAGGGAGGAGAGAGGAGGGGGTGGAGGGGGGGAGGAGGGGTTGGAAGAGGGAGGAGAGAGGAGGGGTGGAGGAGGGAGAAGAGAGAGGGGGTGGAAGAGGGAGAGAGGAGGAGGGGAGGAGAGAGGAGGGGTGGAGGGGGTGGAAGAGGGAGGGGTGGAGAGAGGAGAGAGGAGTGGAGGAGGGAGGAGGGGTGGAAGAGGGAGGAGAGAGGAGGGGGTGGAAGAGGGAGGAGAGGAGGGAGAAGAGAGGAAGGAGAAAAGAGGAGGGAGAAAAGAGGAGGGGGTGGAGGAGGGAGGAGAGAGGAGGGGTAGAGGGGGAGGAGGGGGTGGAGGAGGGAGAAGAGAAGAGGGGTGGAGGAGAGAGGAGGGGGTGTAGGAGGGAGAAGAGAGGAGGGGGTGGAGGAGGGAGAGGGGAGGGGGTGGAGGAGGGAGAAGAGAAGAGAGGGAGGTGGAGGAGGGAGGAGAGAGGAGGGGGTGGAGGAGGGGGTGCACTATGAACTAAGATCCACGCCATTACACATTATGCTCGGAGGGAGGAGTGGAGGAGTAGAAACAGGAAAATATATTTGGCTCTGATTTGGCTCTGAGGGAAGAAGAGAAATGGGGCAGAGAGAGAGTGAAGAGGGGGTGGAGGAGAGAGGAGAGATGAGGGCGTGAAGGAGAGAGAGAGAGAGAGGGACAAGGGGGTGGAGGAAAGAGGAGAGATGAGGGCGTGAAGGAGGGAGAGAGAGAGAGAGAGGGAGGAGGGGTGGAGGAAAGAGGAAAGATGAGGGCGTGAAGGAGAGAGGGAGGAGGGAGAGGGACAAGGGGAGGGGAGGAAAGAGGAGAGATGAGGGTGGAGGAAGGGAGGGAGGGGAGGAGGGAGAGGAGAGGGTGGAGGAGGGAGGAGAGAGGAGGGGGTGGAAGAGGGAGGAGAGAGGAGAGGGTGGAGGAGGGAGGAGAGAGGAGGGGGTGGAGGAGAGAGGAGAGGGTGGAGGAGGGAGGAGAGAGGAGAGGGTGGAGGAGGGAGGAGAGAGGAGAGGGTGGAGGAGGGAGGAGAGAGGAGGGGGTGGAGGAGGGAGAAGAGAGGAGAGGGTGGAAGAGGGAGGAGAGAGGAGGGGGTGGAGGAGGGGTGGAGGAGAAGAGAGGAGAGGGTGGAGGAGGGAGGAGGGGTGGAGGGGAGGGAGGAGAGGGAGGGAGGAGGGGGTGGAGGGTGGAGGGAGGAGAGAGGAGGGGGTGGAGGAGGGAGAAGAGAGGGAGAGGGTGGAGGAGGGAGGAGAGAGGAGGGGGGTGGAGGAGGGAGAAGAGAGGAGAGGGTGGAGGAGGGAGGAGGGGGTGGAGGAGAGAGGAGGGGTGGAGGAGGGAAGAGAAATGAGAAAGGAGGGGGGAGGAGAGGAGGGAGGGGAGAGGAGGGAGGGAAATGAGAAAGGAGGGAGGAGGGGGGGAGGAGGGAGGGAGAGAAAGGAAGGGGTGGAGGAGGGAGAAGAGAGGAGGGGATGGAGGAGGGAGCGAGAGTGATCTAGAGAGACACTGTTTTTGTGCGAGCACATTGCTAGGAGACCGACTCCGAAAGAGCAGGAATCTTGGAGCAGCCGGCTGTTTCAAACCATTAAATCAACCAGCGAAGGAAAAGCTTTGGGTCTTGTCCCACATTGGCACCCTTCTCCCTTTAGAGTGCACTACTTTAGACCAGATCCCCATAGACCCAAGACAAAAGTAGAGCACTATTTAGGGAATAGGCTTCCATTTGAGATGTAAACCGTTGCAGCATTATCCCCTGTAAATCTTTAGTCTGTTTTAGTGTAAGAAACCTCTCAAGTCTTTTAATATTTGCTTCATCCCAGTGGCAACTGTATAATACTGGAGCTTCTAGCTTCAATTCTGTAGCTGATAGCATTGATTCAATTCATGTTTATTTAACCTTAATTTAACAAAGTCAGTTAAGAACAAATTCTTATTTACAATGACGGCCTACACCCGGCACGACGCTGGGCCAATTGTGCGCCGCCCTATGGGACTCCCAATCACAGCCGGATGTGATACAGCCTGGATTTGAACCAGGGACTGTAGTGACGCCTCTTGCACGGAGATGCAGGGCCTTTAGACCGCTGTGCCACTCTGTAACCATGAATCGTAGGCATTTACACGTTAGGATACACAGCATGTTATTTTGATGAGGATCACATTGACACGGCAAACAATTACATCACAAGGTCTTTACAGTAAAGCAGCAGGTAGACTAGTGGTTAGAGTGGAGGGGCGGCAGGTAGTCTAGTGGTTAGAGTGGAGGGTTGGCAGGTAGTCTAGTGGTTAGAGCGGAGGGGCGGCAGGTAGTCTAGTGGTTAGAGTGGAGGGGCGGCAGGTAGTCTAGTGGTTAGAGTGGAGGGTTGGCAGGTAGTCTAGTGGTTAGAGTGGAGGGGCGGCAGGTAGCCTAGTGGTTAGAGTGGAGGGGCGGCAGGTAGTCTAGTGGTTAGAGTGGAGGGTTGGCAGGTAGTCTAGTGGTTAGAGTGGAGGGGCGGCAGGTAGCCTAGTGGTTAGCGGGAGGGGCGGCAGGTAGTCTAGTGGTTAGAGTGGAGGGGTGGCAGGTAGTCTAGTGGTTAGAGTGGAGGGGCAGGCAGGTTAGTCTAGTGGTTAGAGTGGAGGGGTGGCGGTAGTCAGGTTACTCTAGTGGTTAGAGTGGAGGGTTGGCAGGGTTAGTCTAGTGGTTAGAGTGGAGGGGTGGTTAGGCAGGTAGTCTAGTGGTTAGAGTGGAGGGGCGGCAGGTACTCTAGTGGTTAGAGTGGAGGGTTGGCAGGTAGTCGCTGGCAGGTAGTCCAGTGGTCAGGAGTGGAGGGGCTGGCAAGGCAGCCCAGTGGTTCAGAGAGGCAGGTAGTCCAGTGGTTGAGTGATAAGTGAGCGCAGGCAGCCCAGTGGTTAGAGTGGAGGGGGAGGCAGGCAGTCCAGTGGAGAGTGGAGGGGAGGCAGGCAGCCCAGTGGTTAGAGGAGGTAGTCAGGTTAGAGGCATGGTTAGAGAGGTTAGACGGCAGGTAGCCCCATGGTTAGAGGCAGTGGGCGTGGTTGTAGAGGCGGTCAGAGTCCGCGGAGTCAGGAGCGCAGGCAGTATCCGCGGTCAGATAAGAGTCCGGGCGGCCGGAGCGCAGCGGTCCAGCGGAGGGATGCAGGCGTTCAGCGGTCAGAGCGGGCGGTCAGATGCTGGCAAATCCGGCGGTCAGGATGGAGGGGCGGTCAGATAAGACAAACCGGCGGCTTCAGATGTGGCAGATGGCGGCTTCCGAAAGTGGTTAGAGTGGAGTGAGGCAGGTAGCCCATGGTTAGAGGCAGCAGGTAGCCTAGTGGTCAGCGGTCTGAGGAGGCAGGTAGCCTAGTGGTTGAGTGGATGGGCTGCAGGTAGCCTAGTGGTTAGAGTGGGGGCGACAGGTAAACTATGGTTAGATGAGGGCAGCAGGAGTCTAGGCGGTTAGAGTGGAGGGCCAAGCAGGCATCCAGCGGTCAGATGTGAGGCCACAGGCAGTCCAGCGGTCAGGAGCAGATGATGCCGCGCAAGTCCAGCGCCCAGAGTGGCAGATGATGCCATGCAAACCAGCGGTCAGATGGATGATGGCGCGTCCAGCGGTCAGGAGATGATGATGCTTGGCGGCGTCCAGCGGTCAGATGTGCAGATGACGCAGGCATCCAGCGGTCAGAGATGGAGATGAGCGCGGCGTCCAGCGGTCAGGAGCGGAGGATGCCACATGGCTGTCCAGCGGTCAGGAGCGTGAGATGGCGCAGTCCAGCGGTCAGATGCAGATGACGGGCAACCAGTCGTCAGATGATGATGCGTCCAGCGGTCAGATGCAGATACGCGCAGGCATCCAGCGGTCAGATGCAGATGATGCCATGCGTCCAGCGGTCAGATGCGCAGATGATGCCATGCAGTCCAGCGGTCAGATGCAGATGATGCTATGCGATCCAGCGGTCAGATGCGCAGATGATGCTAGCGCAGTCCAGCGGTCAGATGCAGATGATGCCATGCGCATCCAGCGGTCAGATGCAGATGATGCCATGCGTCCAGCGGTCAGATGCAGATGATGCCATGCGAAATCCAGCGGTCAGATGCAGATGATGCCATGCGTCCAGCGGTCAGAGCGCAGATGATGCCAAGATCGTCCAGCGGTCAGAGCGCAACGCGATGCGCGACGTCCAGCGGTCAGGAGTGCAGATGGTGGTAGGCAGCCCAGGTTAGAGTGCAGAGTGAGGCAGACAGCCTATGTTAGAGTGAGGAGCAGGCATCCCAGTGGTTAGAGGGGCAGAGGCTGGCAGCCTAGTGGTCGAGTGCAGATGAGGCAGAAAACCAGCGGTCAGAGTGCAGATGATGCATGTTGTCCAGCGGTCAGAGCGCAGATGATGCCGGCATCCAGCGGTCAGATGCAGATGATGCTGCAGTCCAGCGGTCAGAGCGCAGATGATGCTATACGATCCAGCGGTCAGAGGCAGATGATGCTATGCGTCCAGCGGTCAGAGGCAGATGATGCCATGCGTCCAGCGGTCAGAGCCAGATGATGCGGTCCAGCGGTCAGCAGATGATGCGGCGCGTCCAGCGGTCAGAGCGCAGATGATGCTATGCGGCAAACCAGCGGTCAGAGCGCAGATGATGCTACGCATCCAGCGGTCAGATGCAGATGATGCCATAAGCGTCCAGCGGTCAGATGCAGATGATGCTATGTTCCAGCGGTCAGATAGCAGATGATGGCTGGCGCGTCCAGCGGTCAGATGCAGATGATGCTGCCGCAGATCCAGCGGTCAGAGCGATGATGCCAGGCGAACCAGCGGTCAGATAATGATTCGCGTCCAGCGGTCAGATGTCAGCGGATGCCAGCGGCAGAGAGATGATGCCATGTCCAGCGGTCAGATATGATGCGCGGTCAGATGATGCCATGCGAACCAGCTGGCGAGAGCGCAGATGATGCCATGCATCCAGCGGTCAGATGCAGATGATGCCATATCCAGCGGTCAGATGATTTTCAAGATGATACATCCAGCGGTCAGATAACAGATGATGCCATGTCCAGCGGTCAGATGCGCAGATGCGGCTACGGCAGACAGCGGTTAGAGTGCAGATGATGCTGGCGGTAGCCCAGCGGTCAGAGATGCAGATGATGCCAGGCAGCCCAGCGGTCAGAGCGCAGATGAGATGCCATGGCAGCCAGCGGTCAGAGTGCAGATGATGCTAGGCAGATCCAGCGGTCAGAGTGCAGATGATGCGGCAGTCCAGCGGTCAGAGGAGATGGGCGCGATCCAGCGGTCAGAGTGCAGATGATGCCATGCGTCCAGCGGTCAGAGCGCAGATGATGCTAGGGCAGTCCAGCGGTCAGATGCAGATGATGCCATGCGTCCAGCGGTCAGAGTGCAGATGATGCTAGGGCGATCCAGCGGTCAGAGTGCAGATGATGCAGGCAGTCCAGCGGTCAGAGTGCAGATGATGCTAGGGCAAATCCAGCGGTCAGATGCAGATGATGCGACGTCCAGCGGTCAGATGCAGATGATGCCATGCGTCCAGCGGTCAGATGCAGATGATGCAGCGCATCCAGCGGTCAGATGCAGATGATGCCAGGCAGTCCAGCGGTCAGAGCGCAGATGATGCGCGCAGTCCAGCGGTCAGATGCAGATGATGCCATGCGATCCAGCGGTCAGATGCAGATGACGCAGGCAGTCCAGCGGTCAGATGCAGATGATGCCAGGGCGATCCAGCGGTCAGATGCAGATGATGCTAGGCAGTCCAGCGGTCAGATGCAGATGTGATGCGACAAACCATGGTCAGATGCAGAGATGCTAAGGCAGCCCAGCGGTTAGAGTGCAGAGGAGCGCAGCCCAGCGGTTAGGAGTGCAGAGGAGAAGGCAGACTAGTGGTTAGAGTGCAGGGCTGGCAGGCAGCCTAGTGGTTAGAGGTAGGGCAGGCAGCCCAGTGGTTAGGAGTGCAGAGGAGGCAGGCAGCCCAGTGGTTAGAGTGCAGAGGATGCTGATACGTCCAGCGGTCAGATGCAGATGAGATGCCATGCGTCCAGCGGTCAGATCGCAGATGAGCGCTGCGCGTTCAGCGGTCAGGAGCGCAGATGATAAGGCGGAAACCAGCGGTCAGAGCGCAGATGATGCCATAAGAAACCAGCGGTCAGAGCGCAGATGATGGTCGCAGACTGAGGCGGTCAGAGCGCAGGGTCACATGGCGTCCAGCGGTCAGAGCGCAGATGATGCGGCAGGCAGTCCAGGCTCAGATCGCAGATGATGCAGCGCATCCAGCGGTCAGATGCAGATGATGCATGCGATCCAGCGGTCAGAGCGCAGATGATGCTAGCGCGATCCAGCGGTCAGATGCAGATGATGCCATGCGTCCAGCGGTCAGATGCAGATGATGCCAGGGCAGTCCAGCGGTCAGATGCGCAGATGATGCCAGGCAAATCCAGCGGTCAGATGCAGATGCTATGCGCGATCCAGCGGTCAGAGCGCAGATGATGCATGCGCATCCAGCGGTCAGATGCAGATGCTGCATGCGTCCAGCGGTCAGATGCAGATGCGCATGCGATCCAGCGGTCAGATGCAGATGATGCGCATGCGTCCAGCGGTCAGATGCAGATGATGCCATGCAGTCCAGCGGTCAGATGCAGATGATGCCATGGCAGTCCAGCGGTCAGAGCGCAGATGATGCCATGCATCCAGCGGTCAGATGCAGATGATGCGCAGGCATCCAGCGGTCAGATGCAGATGATGCCATGCAAACCAGCGGTTAGAGTGCAGATACGCGCAGGCAGCCTTAGTGGTTAGAGTGTAGGAAAAGCAGAGCCTTAGTGGTTAGGAGTGCGGCAGGTAGCCAGAGGTCAGAAAGCAGATGGAGCGGTCAGTCCAGCGGCCAGAATGCAGAGGATAATGGCAGACCAGCGGTCAGATGATACCTGCAGATGATGGCAGCGTTCCAGCGGTCAGATGCAGAGATAACGCGCAGGCAGTCCAGCGGTCAGAGTGCAGAGGTGGCAGGTAGCCCAGCGGTCAGGAGTGTGGAGGCGCAGGCAGACCAGCGGTCAGAGTGCAGAGATGCTGGCGCGTTCAGCGGTCAGACACAGATGATGGCAGGCAGTCCAGCGGTCAGAGCAGATGATGCGCATAAGAACCAGCGGTCAGAGTGAGATGATGCCATGTCCAGCGGTCAGGAGTGGAGATGATGCTAAGCAGATCAGCGGTCAGAGAGATAACCATGTTCAGCGGTCAGATGGAGATAAATAAGTCTATCCAGCGGTCAGACGCAGAATGATGCTAGCGCGTCCAGCGGTCAGATGCAGATGCATGCATCCAGCGGTCAGATGCAGATGCATGCGCATCCAGCGGTCAGATGCAGATGATGCCATGGCGATCCAGCGGTCAGATGCGCAGATGATGCCAGCGATCCAGCGGTCAGATGCAGATGATGCTAGGGCAGTCCAGCGGTCAGATGCAGATGATGCGCATGTCCAGCGGTCAGATGCAGATGATGCTACGCGTCCAGCGGTCAGAGCGCAGATGATGCGGGCAGTCCAGCGGTCAGATGCAGATGATGCTAGCGCAGTCCAGCGGTCAGATGCAGATGCTGCATGCAAATCCAGCGGTCAGATGCAGATGATGCTGGCGATCCAGCGGTCAGATGCAGATGCTGCATGCATCCAGCGGTCAGATGCAGATGCGCATGCGTCCAGCGGTCAGATGCAGATGCATGCAGCAGTCCAGCGGTCAGATGCAGATGATGCCAGCGCGTCCAGCGGTCAGATGCAGATGATGCAGTCCAGCGGTCAGATGAGATGCGGTCAGGCAGATCCAGCGGTCAGATGCAGATGATCCAGCGTCCAGCGGTCAGATGCGCATGATGATGCTGGCGCGTCCAGCGGTCAGAGAGCGCAGATACCAGCCCAGCGGTCAGAGCGCAGATGCATGCCCATGGTCCAGCGGTCAGGAGCGCAGATGATGCTGACCAGCGGTCAGATGCAGATGATGCCAGCCCAGCGGTCAGAGCGCAGATGATGCGTAGCCCAGCGGTCAGATGACAGGGCATCCAGCGGTCAGAGGCAGATGATGCGGCGGCAGCCAGCGGTCCAGCGGTCAGAGCGCAGATGATGCTGGCGCGTCCAGCGGTCAGATGCAGATACCATGGGCAGCCCAGCGGTCAGATGGTTAGCAGATGCAGAGCGGTTAGATCAGATGATGCATGGTTAGAGAGCGGTCAGTGGTTGAGGCAGATGAGGAGGCGGGCGCCAGCGGTCAGAGCGCAGATGAGGCAGGTGCCCAGCGGTCAGAGTGCGAGGAGGCAGGCATCCAGCGGTCAGATGATGCTGTAGATGAGCCAGCGCAGATGATGCTAGTGAGCGGTCAGAGAGATGGCTGGTAGTCCAGCGGTCAGATGTAGATGATGATGCATGATCCAGCGGTCAGATGCAGATGATGCTGGGCAGTCCAGCGGTCAGATGATGCTATGCGCCAGCGGTCAGATGCAGATGATGCTGGCTATGAACCAGCGGTCAGATGATGTCGATGATGCCACGCGTCCAGCGGTCAGATGCGCAGATGATGCTGCGCGTCCAGCGGTCAGATGCAGATGATGCCATGTTCCAGCGGTCAGATGAGATGATGGCGCATCCAGCGGTCAGATGCAGATGATGCCATGGGCGCCAGCGGTCAGATGCCAGATGAGAGGTGGCAGGTAGCCCAGCGGTCAGAGCAGAGATGATGCTGGCAGTCCAGCGGTCAGAGCGCAGATGATCAGGCATCCAGCGGTCAGATGATGCAGAGGTGGCTGGTAGTCCAGCGGTCAGATGATGCAGAGTGGCAGGGCATCCAGCGGTCAGAGCGCAGATGATGCTGGCGCCCAGCGGTCAGAGCGCAGATGATGCCCAGCGGTCAGATCCAGCGGTCCAGCGGTCAGAGCGCAGATGATGCTATCCAGCGGTCAGATGCAGATGATGCCATGGCGCGTCCAGCGGTCAGATGCAGATGATGCCGCGCGTCCAGCGGTCAGAGCGCAGATGATGCCATAGTCCAGCGGTCAGATGATGATGCCATGTCCAGCGGTCAGATAGAAACCCCAGCGGTCAGATGATATAGAGATGATGCTCCAGCGGTCAGATGCAGATGATGCTACGCAGAACCAGCGGTCAGATGCAGATGATGCAAGGCATCCAGCGGTCAGAGTGTAGATGAGGCAGGTAGACCAGCGGTTAGATGTGTGAGGAGGCAGGTAGTCCAGTGGTCAGAGTGTGAGGAGGCAGGTAGCCTAGTGGTTAGAGGCGGAGGAGGCAGGTAGCCTAGTGGTTAGAGTGCAGAGGAGGCAGGCAGCGGTCAGCCTAGAGGTTCCAGCGGTCAGAGCGCAGATGATGCTGGCGCATCCGGCGGTCAGATGATGCCATGCGTTGTCCAGCGGTCAGATAGCAGAGATGCCATGTCCAGCGGTCAGACATGCGGCAGCGGTCCAGCGGTCAGATGCGCAGAGATGGCATGCAGTCCAGCGGCCAGAGCGCAGAGGCATGCTAGGCAGTCCAGCGGTCAGAGAGGCAGATGAGTCTATGTCCAGCGGTCAGAGTCCAGATGATGCTAGAGGCAGGTAGTCCAGCGGTTTCAGATGCAGATGCTGCAGGCAGTCCAGCGGTCGGATGAGATGATGCATCCTCCAGCGGTCAGATGCAGATGGCAATATGCTCCGGCGGTCAGATGCATGGGCGGTCATGGCATCCAGCGGTCAGATGCCATGATGCCATGCAGTCCAGCGGTCAGGATAAGGCAGATGGCGGCCGATGCTAAGGCAACCGGCGGCCAGAGGCAGATGATGGCGCAGTCCAGGCGGTCAGAGGCAGATATGTAGTCCAGCGGCCAGAGTGGTTAGAGGCAGGCAGTCCTAGTGGTTAGAGAGAGGCAGCCCAGTGGCCAGAGTGCAGAGGGCAGGCAGGAGAGGCAGCCCAGTGGCTAGAGAGCAGGCGGCAGTGGCTAGAGAGGCAGGCAGCCCAGCGAGGAGGAGAGGCAGATCCAGTGGTCAGATACGAGTGCAGGGATGCAAGGCAGCCCAGTGGTTAGGAGTCCAGCGGTTAGACATGTATCCGGCGGTCAGAGTGCAGATGCACTGGCGGTCGATAAGGAGACAGCGGTCAGATCTGATGATGCCATGTAACCAGCGGTCAGATTAGATGATGCCATGCGCGTCCAGCGGTCAGATGCGCAGATGATGCCAGCGGCGTCCAGCGGTCAGATGCAGATGATGCCATGCAGCGGCAGATGATGATGCAGCGAGCGGTCAGATGCAGATGATGCTATGGCACAGTCAAACCAGCGGCAGATGATGCTGATGGCGCATCCAGCGGTCAGAGCGCAGATGATGCCATGGCGCCAGCGGTCAGATGCAGATGATGGCAGGCAGTCCAGCAGCAGATGCAGATGATGCTAGGGCAGATGATAGCGGTCAGCGGTCAGATGATGCCAGGCAACCAGCGGTTGATGCCAGAGGAGGCGGTCAGATGAGATGATGCCGCCAGCGGTCAGATGATGATACCGGCAGGCATCCAGCGGTCAGAGGCAGATGATGCAGCGCTTCCAGCGGTCAGAGTGCAGATGATGCCATGCAGTCTAGTGGTCAAGATGAGGCAGGTAGCCTAGTGGTTAGAGGTAGGGAGGCAAGATCCAGTGGTCAGAGTGCAGAGGATATGGCGCATCCAGCGGTCAGAGTGATGCAGGCATCCAGCGGTCGAGATGATGCCAGCGCGTCCGAGCGGCTCAGATGCAGATGATGCCAAGGCAATCCAGCGGTCGATGATGCCGCGTCCAGCGGTCAGATGCAGATGATGCTAAGGCATCCAGCGGTCATATGATACGGCGCGTCCAGCGGTCAGGATGAGATGATGCCATAGCATCCAGCGGTCATAGATGATGCTGTCCAGCGGTCAGATGCAGATGATGCTCCAGCGGTCAGATGCAGATGATGCATGGCCAGCGGTCAGATGCAGATGATGCTATGGTATCCAGCGGTCAGATGCAGATGATGCCAGTCCAGCGGTCAGGAGCGCAGATGATGCATGCAGTCCAGCGGTCAGAGCGCAGATGATGCAGGCAGTCCAGCGGTCAGATGCAGATGGCAGCATCCAGCGGTCAGATGCAGATGATGCAGTCCAGCGGTCAGAGCGCAGATGATGCTAGGGCATCCAGCGGTCAGATGCAGATGATGCCATGCATCCAGCGGTCAGATGCAGATGATGCAGCGCGTCCAGCGGTCAGAGTGCAGATGATGCCAGGGCATCCAGCGGTCAGAGCGCAGATGATGCTAGGGCAAATCCAGCGGTCAGATGCAGATGATGCCAGCAGTCCAGCGGTCAGAGCGCAGATGATGCTATGCGTCCAGCGGTCAGATGCAGATGATGCTAGCGCGTCCAGCGGTCAGAGCGCAGATGATGCCATGCAGTCCAGCGGTCAGAGCGCAGATGATGCTACGCATCCAGCGGTCAGATGCAGATGATGCCATGCAGTCCAGCGGTCAGATGCAGATGATGCAGGCAGTCCAGCGGTCAGAGCGCAGATGATGCTAGCGCAGTCCAGCGGTCAGAGTGCAGATGACGCAGGCAGTCCAGCGGTCAGAGCGCAGATGATGCTAGGCGTCCAGCGGTCAGATGCAGATGATGCAGGCAGTCCAGCGGTCAGAGTGCAGATGATGCATGGCAGTCCAGCGGTCAGATGCAGATGATGCTAGGCGTCCAGCGGTCAGATGCAGATGACTATGCGTCCAGCGGTCAGATGCGCAGATGATGCGCATCCAGCGGTCAGATGCAGATGATGCAGGCAGTCCAGCGGTCAGATGCAGATGATGCTAGGGCATCCAGCGGTCAGATGCGCAGATGATGCTGGCGCATCCAGCGGTCAGATGCGCAGATGCATGCGGCAGTCCAGCGGTCAGATGCAGATGATGCCAGGGCGATCCAGCGGTCAGAGCGCAGATGATGCCATGCAGTCCAGCGGTCAGATGCAGATGATGCTAGGCAGTCCAGCGGTCAGATGCGCAGATGATGCAGGCAGTCCAGCGGTCAGCGCAGATGATGCGGGCGCCAGCGGGCAGAATGATGCTGGCGCCAGCGGGATGCAGATGATGCCAGCGCGCCAGCGGTCAGAGCGATGATGGCGCGCCAGCGGTCGATGATGCCGGCGCCAGCGGTCAGATGATGCCGCGAGCGATCCAGCGGCAGATGATGATGATGCAGGCGCTATGATGCGGTGATGATGCAGATGATGCGGGCAGATGAGCGGTTGATGCGCGCAGACGATGTATGTTCAGCGGTAAGATGATATGGCGCAGGCAGATGAGCGGTTCAGAGTGCAGATGATGCTAAGGCGCCAGCGGTCGATGAGATACGGGCGCCAGCGGTCAGGATGCAGATGATGGCGCAGATGATGCTGGCGCAGATGCGATGATGCCATAAGCGATGATGTTATGCGCAGATGATGATGCTCCAGCGGTCAGAGATGCTAGATGATGCTATGCCATGGTCAGATGATGCTAGATGATGCCATGGCGATGATGCCAGCGGTCAGATAGATGATAAGCAGATGAGCGGTCAGATGCGCAGATGATGATATCAGATGATCCAGCGGTTCAGATGATAGATGATGCTGGCGGCATCCAGCGGATGAGCTATGACGATGATGATGCTCCAGCGGTCAGATGCAGATGATGGCGGGCGATATCCAGCGGTCAGATGCGATGATGCCGCGCCAGCGGTCAGATGCAGATGATGCTATCCAGCGGTCAGGGCAGATGATGGCGCGCCAGCGGTCAGATGCAGATGATGCCATTGCGCGTCCAGCGGTCAGAGCGCAGATGATGCTATGCGAAAGCGGTCATGATGATACCGGCATCCAGCGGTCAGAGATGCAGATGATGATGTTCAGCGGGATGACGCAGTGATGATGCTGGCGCCAGCGGTCAGAGGCAGATGATGCTAACCAGCGGTCAGATGATGCCATGGGCGCAGCGGCAGATGATGCTATGCGCAGATGACCAGCGGTTAGATGATGAGGCAGGCAGATGATGCGGCCTGGATGAGACATGTAGACTAGTGGTTAAATGATGATAGGGGAGGCAGGTAACCTAGTGGTTAGGAGTGTAGATGAGGCAGGCGAACCAGCGGTCGATGGCAGATGATGCTGGCGCCAGCGGTCAGAGCGCAGACTGATGCGCGGCGAAACCAGCGGTCAGAGCGATGACAGCGCAGCGATCAGCGGTCAGATGATGCTATGATGCTGGCAGCGCAGGGTCAGAGTGCAGAGGAGGCAGGCGCCGCAGTGGCAGGGCGGATAGGGCGCAGCGGGCAGGAAAATGATGTTGGCGCGCAGAGGATGCAGGCGCGCAGGATGATGCGCGCGCAGGGCAGCCCAGTGGCGCGTGATGCAGAGGAGTGCAGGCAGCGGAGGATGGTCGGTGATGATATGATGGCGCGGTGATGGTGATGATGCCAGATTTCGCAGCGGGCAGGATGATGCTGCGCGCAGATGATGCTGGCGCAGCGAAATGATGATACAGGCGCAGGGGGCAGATGATGCTATGGGCGCAGCGGCTTCAGATGATACCGGCGCAGGCGGTCAGATGACACGCGTGAGGGCGCAGGATGATGATGGGCTTATGATGACGCTGGCGCAGCAGATGATGCTATGGGCGCAGTCCAGATGTCAGAGCGGCAGATGATGCTGGCGGTCCAGCGGTCAGATGCAGATGATGCCATATCCAGCGGTCAGATGCAGATGATGCTGGCGCGTCCAGCGGTCAGATAGCGCAGATGATGCCAAGGCGAACCAGCGGTCGATGCGATGATAGCAGGCATGCGGTCAGATGCAAGATGATGTCCAGCGGCTAGCGCAGATGATCCAGCGGTCGATGCAGATGCTATGCAGGCAACCAGCTACCAGAGTGCAGATGATGCCATGGCGTCCAGCGGTCAGAGCGCAGATGCCATGCGCAGTCCAGCGGTCAGAGTGCAGATGATGCTATGGGCGTCCAGCGGTCAGAGTGCAGATGATGCTAGCGCATCCAGCGGTCAGATGCAGATGATGCAGGGCATCCAGCGGTCAGATGCAGATGCCAGGCATCCAGCGGTCAGATGCAGATGATGCTAGGGCGATCCAGCGGTCAGAGTGCAGATGATGCTAGCGCAGTCCAGCGGTCAGATGCAGATGCGCATGGGCGTCCAGCGGTCAGAGTGCAGATGATGCTAGGCAGTCCAGCGGTCAGATGCAGATGCATGCGCAGTCCAGCGGTCAGATGCAGATGATGCCAGGCATCCAGCGGTCAGAGCGCAGATGATGCCATGCATCCAGCGGTCAGATGCAGATGCCAGCGCGTCCAGCGGTCAGATGCGCAGATGATGCTGCGCGTCCAGCGGTCAGATGCAGCATGCCAGCGGTCAGATGCAAATCCAGCGGTCAGACATGGCATCCAGCGCTCCAGATGATGCCATGCTAAACCAGCGGTCAGATGCAGATGATTTGTACGGCGTTCAGCGGTCAGATGGCAGATGATAATGGCGAAAACAGCGGTCAGATAAGATGATGCTAAACCAGCGGCTCAGATGCAGATGATGTTAAGGCATCCAGCGGTCAGATGTCCAGATGATGCTACTGCGTCCAGCGGTCAGATGCCAGATGATGACATCATGCTGTCCAGCGGTCAGTGCAGATGATGCTGGATCGCGTTCAGCGGTCAGATGCGCAGATCCATACAGTCCAGCGGTCCAGCGGCAGATGATCATGCAGAAACCAGCGCCTCAGAGCGCGGATACCAGCGGTCGTTTCATGTCCAGCGGTCAGATGATCAAGGCGGTCCAGCGGTCAGAGCGCAGATGATGCTGGGCAGCCAGCGGCCGTGAGCCAGGCAGTCCAGCGGCGAGAGCCAGATACCCAGCGGTTGTATTTGCGGTCAGAGTGCAGATGATGCAGGCGTCCAGCGGTCAGATGCAGATGCTAGCGCAGTCCAGCGGTCAGATGCAGATGATGCCAGGCGTCCAGCGGTCAGATGCAGATGATGCTAGGGCATCCAGCGGTCAGATGCAGATGCGCATGCATCCAGCGGTCAGAGTGCAGATGATGCATGGCATCCAGCGGTCAGATGCAGATGATGGCAGGGCAGTCCAGCGGTCAGAGCGCAGATGATGCTGGCGCGTCCAGCGGTCAGATGCAGATGATGCCATGCGATCCAGCGGTCAGAGTGCAGATGATGCCATGGCATCCAGCGGTCAGATGCAGATGATGCCAGCATCCAGCGGTCAGATGCAGATGCCATGCAGTCCAGCGGTCAGATGCAGATGATGCTATGCATCCAGCGGTCAGATGCAGATGATGCTAGGCATCCAGCGGTCAGAGCGCAGATGATGCCATAGTCCAGCGGTCAGAGCGCAGATGATGCTATGCGTCCAGCGGCCAGGAGTGCAGATGATGCAGGCAACCAGCGGTCAGATGCAGATGATGCAGGCATCCAGCGGTCAGATGCAGATGATGCCAAGGCAAGTCCAGCGGTCAGAGCGCAGACGCCATGTCCAGCGGTCAGATGCAGATGATAAATGCGCTGTTCCAGCGGTCAGAGGCGCAGATGACTGCAGGGCATACCAGCGGTCAGATGCAGATGATGCCATGTCCAGCGGTCAGATGCGCAGATGATGCTATGTCCAGCGGTCAGATGCAGATGCATGCAGCGCGCATCCAGCGGTCAGATGTAGATGATGCAGGCAGCCAGCGGTCAGAGCGCAGGGCGGTGGTAAACCCAGTGGTTAGAGTGCAGATGAGGCAGGTAGCCTAGTGGTCAGAGTGTAGAGGAGGCCAGACCAGCGGTCAGGAGGCAGAGGAGGCAGGCAGCCCAGCGGTCAGATGCAGATGATGCAGGCAGTCCAGCGGTCAGATAGCAGATGATGCTACGATCCAGCGGTCAGATGCAGATGATGCTAGATCCAGCGGTCAGAGCGCAGATGCTGGCAGTCCAGCGGTCAGATGCAGATGACGCTAGCGTCCAGCGGTCAGAGCGCAGATGATGCCAGGCAGTCCAGCGGTCAGATGCAGATGATGCCATGCATCCAGCGGTCAGAGTGCAGATGATGCTAGCGCATCCAGCGGTCAGATGCAGATGATGCATGGCATCCAGCGGTCAGATGCAGATGATGCAGGCAGTCCAGCGGTCAGATGCAGATGATGCCACGCGTCCAGCGGTCAGAGCGCAGATGATGCCATGCATCCAGCGGTCAGAGTGCAGATGATGCTGGCAGTCCAGCGGTCAGATGCGCAGATGCCATGCGCATCCAGCGGTCAGAGCGCAGATGATGCCAGCGCGTCCAGCGGTCAGATGCAGATGATGCCATGCATCCAGCGGTCAGAGTGCAGATGATGCGCGGCAGTCCAGCGGTCAGATGAACATGCGGCGTCTCGATGTGACAGATGATATAACAGGCGGTCAGATGATGCGCGGCAGCATCCAGCGGTCAGAGCGCAGATGATGCTAAGGCAACCAGCGGTCAGATGCATCCATAGCGAATCCAGCGGTCAGAGCGCAGATGATGCTAAGGCGTCCAGCGAACAGATGCAGATACGCCATGTCCAGCGACAGATGAAGATGATGCCATGTCCAGCGGTCATAGACTGCAGATGACAGGCAGTCCAGCGGTCAGATGATGGAGCGCGTTCAGCGGTCAGATGCAGATGATGCCAAGGAAACCAGCGGTCAGACGCAGATGATAAGGCAAGTCCAGCGGTCAGGATGAAGATACGCATCCAGCGGCCAGAGTGCAGATGCAGCTAAGGGGCAGACCAGTGTTTAGGAGTGCATGTGATGTTGGCAGCCCAGTGGTTAGAGGCAGAGGAGGCAGGTCCAGCGGTTAGAGTGCAGATGATGCAGCAGCCTATGGTTAGAGTGTAGGGAGGGGGCAGTCTAGTGGTCAGAGTGCAGATGATGCCAGAGCGTAGGGCGCAGATGCAAAACCAGCGGTCAGATGAGAGGAGGCAGGCAGTCCAGCGGTCGGTGATGATGCCAGGCATCCAGCGGTCAGGAGCGCGATGATGCCTGCGCGTCCAGCGGTCAGAGCGCAGATGATGCTGGCGTTGTCCAGCGGTCGAGCGCAGATGATGCTACGCGTCCAGCGGTCAGAGCGATAGATGCTGGCATCCAGCGGCCAGATGAGATGATGCGCGTCCAGCGGTCAGAGCGCAGATGATCGGCGCGTTCAGCGGTCAGGAGCGCAGACATGCTACGCGTCCAGCGGCCAGATGCAGGATGCTAAGGCAGATCCAGCGGCAGGCAGATGATGCCAGCGGTTCAGCGCATAGATGCAGATGATGCCTACGCGGGTCCAGCGGTCAGAGCGCAGATGATGCTGGCGCGAAACCAGCGGTCAGAGCGCAGATGATGCCATATATCCAGCGGTCAGAGCGCAGATGATGCTGGCGGCATCCAGCGGCCAGATGCGATGATGCCATGTCCAGCGGTCAGGAGCGATGATGCCAGCCAGCGGTCAGAGTGCAGATGGCTAGGTAACCAGTGGTTAGAGTGTAGAGGAGGCAGGCAGCCTAGTGGTATCCAGCGCTCCAGAGATAGGATGCGGTGCGTCCAGTGGTTAGAGTGTAGGAGGCAGGTAGCCCAGTGGTTAGATGCAGATGCTACGTTGTCCAGCGCAATAGATGATGCGCGTTGCTCCCAGGCGGTCAGATGATGCGCTGTCCAGCGGTCAGATGCAGCGGCGGCCATGCGTCCAGCGGTCAGAAGTGCAGATGACCTGGCAGCCCAGTGGTTAGAGGAAGATGCTATGTCCAGCGGTCAGAGTGCAGAGGAGGCAGGCAGTCCAGCGGCTTCGGCGCTATGGTTGAGTGCAGAGGCCAGCGGTCAGCGGTTTGAGACGATGCAGGCATCCAGCGGTCAGATGCAGATGATGCTAGCATCAGCGGTCAGATGAGATGATACAGGCGAATTCAGCGGTCAGATGCAGATGATGCCGCGTCCAGCGGTCAGATGCGCAGATGATGCCATATTCAGCGGTCAGATGCAGATGATGCCATAAGTCCAGCGGTCAGATAAGATGATGCTGCGCGTCCAGCGGTCAGAGCGCAGATGATGCTGGCGAGATCCAGCGGTCAGACGGAGCGCGGCTATGTCCAGCGGTCAGATAGAAGCGCAGGCAAACCAGCGGTCAGAGCGCAGATGATGGCAGGCAGTCCAGCGGTCAGAGCGCAGATGATGCTATGGCATCCAGCGGCCAGAGCAGATGATGCGTCCAGCGGTCAGATGCAGATGATGCTGGCGCGCCCAGCGGTCAGAGCGCAGATGATGCCATGGCGCACCCAGCGGCCAGAGCTGCAGATAACGTTATGGGCACCAGCGGTCAGAATCGCAGATGATAAGCAGCAGACCAGCGGTCAGAACGCAGATGATGCAGGCAGATCCAGCGGTCAGATGCGCAGATGATACAGGCAGATCCAGCGGTCAGAGCGCAGATGATGCCATGGCATCCAGCGAATAGAGCGCAGATGCCGCGCGCTGTTCAGGCGACAGACGCAGATACTGGCGCGTTCAGGCGGTCAGATGCGCAGATGAGATGCCATGTCCAGCAACAGATAAGATGATGCTGGCAAGGTTCAGATGGTCAGATGCAGATGATGCTACGCGTCCAGCGGTCAGGAGCGCAGATGATGCTATACCATTTGGCCTAGATATGCGCATATAAGTCCAGCGGCCAGAGCGCAGATGGGCATCCATGGTCAGGAGCGCAGATGATGCCATGTCCAGCGGTTGATGCAGATGATGCAGGCATCCAGCGGTCAGATGCGATGATGCCATGTTGTCCAGCAGGTCAGGATCCAGCGGTCAGATGATGCGTTAAGGCAGTCCAGCGGTCAGATAGCAGATGCTATGTTCAGCGAAACAGAGGCAGATGATGCGCGTCCAGCGGTCAGATGCAGATGATGCAGGCGAAACCAGCGGTCAGATGCAGATGATGCCATGCGTCCAGCGGTCAGATGCAGATGATGCTGTCCAGCGGTCAGAGCGCAGATGCTATGGGCAGTCCAGCGGTCAGATGCAGATGATGCATATAAGCATCCAGCGGTCAGATGCAGATGATGCCATAATCCAGCGGTCAGATGATGCAGATGATGCCAAGGCATCCAGCGGTCAGATGCGATGATGCGCCGTCCAGCGGTCAGATGCAGATGATGCCATGGAAAACCAGCGGTCAGATGCAAGATGATGCCATATCCAGCGGTCAGGATGCGCAGATGATGCCATGTTGTTCAGCGGTCAGAGCGCGATATACGCGAAACCACGCCCAGATGCGATGATGCCATGTCCAGCGGTCAGATGCAGATGATCCATATCCAGCGGTCAGATGCAGCGATGATGCATAAAACCATGGTCGAGCGCAGATGATGCCAAGGCGCAGGTTCCAGCCGCTTCCAGATGGCAGATGATGCTGAAAACCAGCGGTCAGATAGCAGATGATGCCAGCGCGATCCAGCGGTCAGATGCAGATGATGCTATAAGCAAACCAGCTTGTCAGATGCGCAGATAGCAAGGCGTCCAGCGGTCAGATGCAGGGGCGGCTACAAGAAACCAGCGGTCAAGACGCAGATGATATGTTGGCATCCAGCGGTCAGATGCAGATGATGCTGGCGCATCCAGCGGTCAGATGGGATGATACATCCAGCGGTCAGATGCAGATGATGCCATGTCCAGCGGTCATCATGCAGATGCCATGTTCCAGCACAGATCCAGCGGTCAGATGCAGATGATGCCATGCTGTTCAGCGGTCGATAGCAGATGATGCCATGATCCAGCGGTCAGATACAGATGATGCCGCATCCAGCGGTCAGGAGCGCAGAGGGCAGGCAACCAGCGGTCAGATGCAGATGATGCTACATCCAGCGGTCAGATGGCAGATGATGCTAGGCATCCAGCGGTCAGATGCAGATGATGCTAAGGCAGTCCAGCGGTCAGAGTGCAGAATGGGCAGGCATCCAGCGGTCAGAGTGCAGATATGCTATGTCCAGCGGTCAGATAAGGCAGATGATGCCAAGGCAGATCCAGCGGTCAGATGATGCTAAGGCAGATCCAGCGGTCAGATGCAGATGAGCGCAGGCATCCAGCGGTCAGATGCAGATGATGCGCAGGCGTCCAGCGGTCAGAGCGCAGATAATGCTATGCTGTCCAGCGGTCAGATGGGCAGATGCTGCGGGCGAGTCCAGCGGTCGAGCGCAGATGATGCTAGGCAGTCCAGCGGTCAGATGCAGATGATGCAGGCAGTCCAGCGGTCAGAGCGCAGATGATGCAGGCAGTCCAGCGGTCAGATGCAGATGATGCATGTCCAGCGGTCAGAGCGCAGATGATGCATGCATCCAGCGGTCAGAGTGCAGATGATGCCAGGCGTCCAGCGGTCAGAGCGCAGATGATGCCAGGCGTCCAGCGGTCAGAGCGCAGATGATGCAGGGCAGTCCAGCGGTCAGATGCAGATGACGGCAGGCATCCAGCGGTCAGAGCGCAGATGATGCGCAGATCCAGCGGTCAGATGCAGATGATGCCAGGCATCCAGCGGTCAGATGCAGATGACGCTAGGGCGTCCAGCGGTCAGAGCGCAGATGATGCCAGGGCAGTCCAGCGGTCAGATGCAGATGATGCTAGGGCATCCAGCGGTCAGAGTGCAGATGATGCAGGGCAGTCCAGCGGTCAGATGCAGATGATGCAGGCAGTCCAGCGGTCAGAGCGCAGATGATGCCATGTCCAGCGGTCAGATGCAGATGATGCCAGGGCAGTCCAGCGGTCAGAGCGCAGATGATGCCATGCGTCCAGCGGTCAGAGTGCAGATGATGCTAGGCGATCCAGCGGTCAGAGCGCAGATGATGCCAGGCATCCAGCGGTCAGAGCGCAGATGATGCAGGCAGTCCAGCGGTCAGATGCAGATGATGCTAGGCATCCAGCGGTCAGAGCGCAGATGATGCCATGCAGTCCAGCGGTCAGATGCAGATGATGCCAGGCATCCAGCGGTCAGAGTGCAGATGATGCTAGCAGTCCAGCGGTCAGAGTGCAGATGATGCTAGCAGTCCAGCGGTCAGAGTGCAGATGATGCCATGCGATCCAGCGGTCAGAGCGCAGATGATGCTAGGGCAGTCCAGCGGTCAGAGTGCAGATGCGCAGGCAGATCCAGCGGTCAGATGCAGATGATGCTAGGGCGTCCAGCGGTCAGAGCGCAGATGATGCCAGGTTCAGCGGTCAGATGCAGATGAGATGGAAAATCCTGCGTCAGAGGGCAGATGCTAAGGCAGGCATCCAGCGGTCAGATGCAGATGGCAGGCCATGTTCCAGCGGTCAGATAGCAGATGATGCTATGCGTCCAGCGGTCAGAGCGCAGATGATGCAGGCATCCAGCGGTCAGATGCGATGATGCTGGCGTTGCAATCCAGCGGCCAGATGGGCAGATGATGCATGCGTCCAGCGGCCAGGAGGGCAGATGCGGCATCCAGCGGTCAGATGAGATGATGCCGCGTCCAGCGGTCAGAAGCGCAGATGATGCTGGCGCGTTCAGCGGTCAGATAAGACGATGCCATGTTCAGCGGTCAGATGGGCAGATGATGCCAGATCCAGCGGTCAGAGTGCAGATGATGCAGGCATCCAGCGGTCAGAGCGCAGATGATGCGCAGCGTTAAGTCCAGCGGCTGATGCAGAGGATAGGCAATCAGCGGTCAGATGCAGATGATGCAGGCGTCCAGCGGTCAGACGCAGATACCGCAGGGCAATCCAGCGACAGATGGCAGATGATGCTGGCAGTCCAGCGGTCAGACGCAGATAGATGGCGGGCATCCAGCGGTCAGACGCAGATAGCGTTATGCTGTCCAGCGGTAGATGCAGATATGCTATGGGCATCCAGCGGTCAGAGCGCAGATGATACAAGGCATCCAGCGGTCAGAGCGCAGAGGCAGGCGTCCAGCGGCCAGGAGCGCAGATGCGGCTGGCGGGCAGTCCAGCGGCTCAGGAGGCAGAGTGATACAGTCCAGCGGTCAGAGTGCAGATGACAAAGGCGGGCAGTCCAGCGGTCAGATGCAGATGATGCCATAATCCAGCGGTCAGATGCGCAGAGGACAGGGCAACCAGCGGTCGAGCGCGATGATGGCGCGTCCAGCGGTCAGGAGCGCAGATGATGCAGGGTCCAGCGACAGATGCAGATGCTACACACAAAACCAGCGGTCAGATGGATGATGCGGGGCGTCCAGCGGTCAGTGGACAGATGATGCTGCGCGAACCAGCGGTCAGATGCAGATGGGGCAATGCAGATCCAGCGGTCAGAGCGCAGATGGTTTATGCCAAGGCAGTCCAGCGGTCAGAGCGGCAGATGATGCTATAAGCGGTCAGAGCGCAGATGCTGCGCGCATCCAGCGGTCAGATGGGGATATGTTCAGCTGGTTCCAGGCGGTCAGATGCGCAGATGATGCTAAGGCAGCCAGCGGTTCAGCGGTCAGATGATGGGGCATCCAGCGGCCAGAGGACAGGCAGTCCAGCGGTTAGAGTGCAGAGGAGCAGGCAGTCCAGGCGGTCAGAGTGCAGAGGATGCGTTCAGCGGTCAGAGTGGGCAGATGATGCAGGCATCCAGCGGTCAGATGCAGATGATGTTATGGCAGTCCAGCGGTCAGAGCGCAGATAAAGTGCTATGGCATCCAGCGGCTTCAGAGCGCAGATGATGCTGCCAGCAGTCCAGCGGTCAGAGTGCAGATGATGCAGGCAGTCCAGCGGTCAGAGTGCAGATGATGCCAGGCATCCAGCGGTCAGAGCGCAGATGATGCAGGCAGTCCAGCGGTCAGATGCAGATGATGCGCAGTCCAGCGGTCAGAGCGCAGATGATGCATGCATCCAGCGGTCAGATGCAGATGATGCTATGCATCCAGCGGTCAGAGCGCAGATGATGCAGCGCGTCCAGCGGTCAGAGTGCAGATGATGCTAGGCGTCCAGCGGTCAGAGTGCAGATGATGCAGGCGTCCAGCGGTCAGAGCGCAGATGATGCCAGGGCAGTCCAGCGGTCAGATGCAGATGATGCCATGCGATCCAGCGGTCAGAGTGCAGATGATGCAGGCATCCAGCGGTCAGATGCAGATGATGCATGCGTCCAGCGGTCAGATGCAGATGCGGCAGGCAGTCCAGCGGTCAGATGCAGATGATGCCATGGCATCCAGCGGTCAGAGTGCAGATGATGCCAGGCGATCCAGCGGTCAGATGCGCAGATGATGCTAGCGCGATCCAGCGGTCAGAGTGCAGATGATGCCATGCATCCAGCGGTCAGAGCGCAGATGATGCCAGGCAGTCCAGCGGTCAGATGCAGATGATGCATGCGTCCAGCGGTCAGATGCAGATGCAGGCAGTCCAGCGGTCAGATGCGCAGATGATGCCATGTCCAGCGGTCAGAGCGCAGATGATGCCATGCATCCAGCGGTCAGAGCGCAGATGATGCAGGCAGTCCAGCGGTCAGATGCAGATGCATGCATGTCCAGCGGTCAGAGTGCAGATGATGCAGGCAGTCCAGCGGTCAGAGTGCAGATGATGCGCAGGCATCCAGCGGTCAGATGCAGATGATGCAGGCAGTCCAGCGGTCAGAGTGCAGATGATGCTAGGCGTCCAGCGGTCAGAGCGCAGATGATGCCATGCGTCCAGCGGTCAGATGCAGATGATGCAGGCAGTCCAGCGGTCAGAGTGCAGATGATGCAGGCAGTCCAGCGGTCAGAGTGCAGATGATGCAGGCAGTCCAGCGGTCAGAGCGCAGATGCATGGCAGATCCAGCGGTCAGAGTGCAGATGCATGCAGTCCAGCGGTCAGATGCAGATGATGCTGCAGTCCAGCGGTCAGAGTGCAGATGATGCAGGCAGTCCAGCGGTCAGAGTGCAGATGATGCAGGCAGTCCAGCGGTCAGAGTGCAGATGATGCTAGGGCAGTCCAGCGGTCAGAGTGCAGATGATGCAGGCAGTCCAGCGGTCAGAGTGCAGATGATGCCAGGCAGTCCAGCGGTCAGAGCGCAGATGCGCAGGCAGTCCAGCGGTCAGAGCGCAGATGATGCAGGCAGTCCAGCGGTCAGAGTGCAGATGATGCAGGCAGTCCAGCGGTCAGAGCGCAGATGATGCCAGGGCATCCAGCGGTCAGAGTGCAGATGATGCAGGCAGTCCAGCGGTCAGATGCAGATGATGCAGGGCATCCAGCGGTCAGAGTGCAGATGATGCAGGCAGTCCAGCGGTCAGATGCAGATGATGCGCAGCATCCAGCGGTCAGAGCGCAGATGATGCAGGCAGTCCAGCGGTCAGAGCGCAGATGATGCAGGCAGTCCAGCGGTCAGATGCAGATGCAGTCCAGCGATGCAGATGATGCGCAGTCCAGCGGTCAGAGTGCAGATGATGCAGGCAGTCCAGCGGTCAGAGTGCAGATGATGCAGGCAGTCCAGCGGTCAGAGTGCAGATGACGCAGGCAGTCCAGCGGTCAGAGTGCAGATGATGCAGGCAGTCCAGCGGTCAGAGTGCAGATGATGCTAGGGCAGTCCAGCGGTCAGATGCAGATGATGCGCAGCGTCCAGCGGTCAGATGCGCAGATGATGCTATGCATCCAGCGGTCAGATGCAGATGCTGCAGGCGTCCAGCGGTCAGAGCGCAGATGATGCAGGCATCCAGCGGTCAGAGCGCAGATGATGCTAGGCAGTCCAGCGGTCAGAGCGCAGATGATGCAGGCGTCCAGCGGTCAGAGCGCAGATGATGCCAGGGCATCCAGCGGTCAGATGCAGATGATGCAGGCAGTCCAGCGGTCAGATGCAGATGATGCAGGCAGTCCAGCGGTCAGAGTGCAGATGATGCAGGGCAGTCCAGCGGTCAGAGTGCAGATGATGCGGGCGCGTCCAGCGGTCAGAGCGCAGATGATGCCAGGCGTCCAGCGGTCAGAGCGCAGATGATGCTAGGCAGTCCAGCGGTCAGATGCAGATGATGCAGGCAGTCCAGCGGTCAGAGCGCAGATGATGCCAGGGCAGTCCAGCGGTCAGAGCGCAGATGACGGCAGGCATCCAGCGGTCAGAGCGCAGATGATGCAGGGCAGTCCAGCGGTCAGAGTGCAGATGACGCATGCATCCAGCGGTCAGATGCAGATGATGCTAGGCAGTCCAGCGGTCAGATGCAGATGATGCCAGGGCAGTCCAGCGGTCAGAGTGCAGATGATGCCATGTCCAGCGGTCAGATGCAGATGATGCCAGGCAGTCCAGCGGTCAGATGCAGATGATGCCAGGCATCCAGCGGTCAGAGTGCAGATGACGCAGGGCGTCCAGCGGTCAGAGCGCAGATGCGCAGGCAGTCCAGCGGTCAGATGCAGATGATGCATGCATCCAGCGGTCAGATGCAGATGATGCTAGCGCGTCCAGCGGTCAGAGCGCAGATGATGCAGGCAGTCCAGCGGTCAGAGTGCAGATGACGCAGGCAGTCCAGCGGTCAGAGTGCAGATGATGCAGGCAGTCCAGCGGTCAGATGCAGATGATGCAGGCAGTCCAGCGGTCAGATGCGCAGATGATGCAGGCAGTCCAGCGGTCAGATGCAGATGACGCGGGCAGTCCAGCGGTCAGAGCGCAGATGATGCCATGCAGTCCAGCGGTCAGATGCAGATGATGCCAGGGCAGTCCAGCGGTCAGATGCAGATGATGCCATGGCGATCCAGCGGTCAGATGCAGATGATGCTAGGCAGTCCAGCGGTCAGAGTGCAGATGATGCCAGGCATCCAGCGGTCAGAGTGCAGATGATGCTAGGGCAGTCCAGCGGTCAGATGCAGATGCATGCGCAGTCCAGCGGTCAGAGCGCAGATGATGCCAGGCAGTCCAGCGGTCAGAGTGCAGATGATGCCAGCGCATCCAGCGGTCAGAGTGCAGATGATGCTAGGGCAGTCCAGCGGTCAGAGTGCAGATGATGCAGGCATCCAGCGGTCAGATGCAGATGATGCAGGCAGTCCAGCGGTCAGAGCGCAGATGATGCCAGGCGTCCAGCGGTCAGATGCAGATGATGCAGGCAGTCCAGCGGTCAGAGCGCAGATGATGCCAGGCAGTCCAGCGGTCAGATGCAGATGACGCAGGCGCGTCCAGCGGTCAGAGCGCAGATGATGCCAGGGCAGTCCAGCGGTCAGAGTGCAGATGATGCCAGGCAGTCCAGCGGTCAGATGCAGATGATGCAGCGCAGTCCAGCGGTCAGATGCAGATGATGCCATGCATCCAGCGGTCAGAGCGCAGATGATGCATGCAGTCCAGCGGTCAGATGCAGATGATGCAGGCAGTCCAGCGGTCAGAGTGCAGATGATGCGCAGTCCAGCGGTCAGAGTGCAGATGATGCAGGGCATCCAGCGGTCAGAGCGCAGATGATGCCAGGCAGTCCAGCGGTCAGATGCAGATGATGGCAGGCAGTCCAGCGGTCAGATGCAGATGCGGCAGTCCAGCGGTCAGATGCAGATGATGCAGCAGTCCAGCGGTCAGAGCGCAGATGATGCCAGGCATCCAGCGGTCAGAGTGCAGATGATGCAGGCAGTCCAGCGGTCAGAGTGCAGATGATGCAGGCAGTCCAGCGGTCAGAGTGCAGATGATGCTAGGGGCGTCCAGCGGTCAGATGCAGATGATGCAGGCAGTCCAGCGGTCAGAGTGCAGATGATGCAGGCAGTCCAGCGGTCAGAGTGCAGATGATGCAGGCAGTCCCAGCGGTCAGAGTGCAGATGATGCAGGCAGTCCAGCGGTCAGAGTGCAGATGCGCAGGCAGTCCAGCGGTCAGAGTGCAGATGAGGCAGGCAGTCCAGCGGTCAGAGTGCAGATGATGCCAGGCAGTCCAGCGGTCAGAGCGCAGATGATGCAGGCGATCCAGCGGTCAGAGTGCAGATGATGCAGGCAGTCCAGCGGTCAGAGTGCAGATGATGCTAGCGCAGTCCAGCGGTCAGAGTGCAGATGATGGCAGCATCCAGCGGTCAGAGTGCAGATGACGCAGGCAGTCCAGCGGTCAGAGTGCAGATGCGGCAGGCAGTCCAGCGGTCAGAGTGCAGATGATGCAGGCAGTCCAGCGGTCAGAGTGCAGATGATGCTAGGCAGTCCAGCGGTCAGAGTGCAGATGATGCCAGGCAGTCCAGCGGTCAGAGTGCAGATGATGGCAGGGCAGTCCAGCGGTCAGAGTGCAGATGATGCAGCGCAGTCCAGCGGTCAGAGCGCAGATGATGCTAGGGCAGTCCAGCGGTCAGAGTGCAGATGATGCCAGGCAAATCCAGCGGTCAGAGCGCAGATGATGCTAGGGCGTCCAGCGGTCAGAGTGCAGATGATGCGCAGGCGTCCAGCGGTCAGATGCAGATGATGCAGCAGTCCAGCGGTCAGATGCAGATGATGCAGGCAGTCCAGCGGTCAGAGTGCAGATGATGCAGGCAGTCCAGCGGTCAGAGTGCAGATGATGCAGGGCATCCAGCGGTCAGATGCAGATGATGCATGCAGTCCAGCGGTCAGAGCGCAGATGATGCATGCAGTCCAGCGGTCAGATGCAGATGCATGCGCAGTCCAGCGGTCAGATGCAGATGATGCATGGCAGTCCAGCGGTCAGATGCAGATGATGCCAGGGCAGTCCAGCGGTCAGAGCGCAGATGATGCCAGGGCAATCCAGCGGTCAGAGTGCAGATGATGCCATGCAGTCCAGCGGTCAGAGCGCAGATGATGCAGCGCATCCAGCGGTCAGAGCGCAGATGATGCAGGGCAGTCCAGCGGTCAGAGTGCAGATGATGCTAGGCAGTCCAGCGGTCAGATGCAGATGACGCAGTGCAGTCCAGCGGTCAGATGCAGATGATGCCAGGCGATCCAGCGGTCAGATGCAGATGATGCAGGCAGTCCAGCGGTCAGAGCGCAGATGATGCAGCGCAGTCCAGCGGTCAGATGCAGATGATGCAGGCAGTCCAGCGGTCAGAGTGCAGATGATGCAGGCAGTCCAGCGGTCAGAGTGCAGATGATGCAGGCAGTCCAGCGGTCAGAGTGCAGATGACGCAGGCAGTCCAGCGGTCAGAGTGCAGATGATGCAGGCAGTCCAGCGGTCAGAGTGCAGATGATGCAGGCAGATCCAGCGGTCAGAGTGCAGATGATGCAGGCAGTCCAGCGGTCAGATGCAGATGATGCAGGCAGTCCAGCGGTCAGAGTGCAGATGATGCGCAGCGTCCAGCGGTCAGAGCGCAGATGATGCCAGGCAGTCCAGCGGTCAGAGTGCAGATGATGCAGGCATCCAGCGGTCAGAGTGCAGATGATGCTAGCAGTCCAGCGGTCAGATGCAGATGATGCCATGCAGTCCAGCGGTCAGAGTGCAGATGATGCAGGCAGTCCAGCGGTCAGAGTGCAGATGATGCAGGCAGTCCAGCGGTCAGATGCAGATGATGCAGGCAGTCCAGCGGTCAGAGTGCAGATGATGCAGGCAGTCCAGCGGTCAGAGTGCAGATGATGCAGGCAGTCCAGCGGTCAGAGTGCAGATGATGGCAGGCAGTCCAGCGGTCAGAGTGCAGATGATGCAGGCAGTCCAGCGGTCAGAGTGCAGATGATGCAGGCAGTCCAGCGGTCAGATGCAGATGATGCTAGGCGTCCAGCGGTCAGATGCAGATGATGCAGCGCAGTCCAGCGGTCAGATGCAGATGATGCAGGCAGTCCAGCGGTCAGAGTGCAGATGATGCCATGGCATCCAGCGGTCAGAGTGCAGATGATGCAGGCAGTCCAGCGGTCAGAGCGCAGATGATGCAGGCAGTCCAGCGGTCAGATGCGCAGATGCGCAGGGCAGTCCAGCGGTCAGAGTGCAGATGATGCTAGGCAGTCCAGCGGTCAGATGCAGATGATGCATGGCAGTCCAGCGGTCAGAGTGCAGATGATGCAGGCAGTCCAGCGGTCAGAGCGCAGATGATGCTGGCAGTCCAGCGGTCAGATGCAGATGATGCAGGCAGTCCAGCGGTCAGAGTGCAGATGATGCAGGGCAGTCCAGCGGTCAGAGTGCAGATGATGCAGGCGTCCAGCGGTCAGAGCGCAGATGCGCAGGCAGTCCAGCGGTCAGATGCAGATGCTGCAGGCAGTCCAGCGGTCAGAGTGCAGATGATGCAGGCAGTCCAGCGGTCAGAGTGCAGATGATGCAGGCAGTCCAGCGGTCAGATGCAGATGATGCAGGCAGTCCAGCGGTCAGAGCGCAGATGATGCAGGCAGTCCAGCGGTCAGATGCAGATGATGCAGGCAGTCCAGCGGTCAGATGCAGATGATGCAGGCAGTCCAGCGGTCAGAGCGCAGATGATGCGCAGGGCAGTCCAGCGGTCAGATGCAGATGATGCAGGCAGATCCAGCGGTCAGATGCAGATGATGCCAGGCGATCCAGCGGTCAGATGCAGATGATGCCAGGCGTCCAGCGGTCAGATGCAGATGATGCGCAGGCAGTCCAGCGGTCAGATGCGCAGATGATGCAGGCAGTCCAGCGGTCAGATGCGCAGATGACGCAGGCAGATCCAGCGGTCAGAGCGCAGATGGCAGGCAGTCCAGCGGTCAGATGCAGATGCGCAGGCAGTCCAGCGGTCAGAGTGCAGATGATGCTAGGGCAGTCCAGCGGTCAGATGCAGATGATGCTAGCGCGATCCAGCGGTCAGAGTGCAGATGATGCAGGCAGTCCAGCGGTCAGAGTGCAGATGATGCAGGCAGTCCAGCGGTCAGAGTGCAGATGATGCTAGGCAGTCCAGCGGTCAGATGCAGATGATGCTAGCGCAGTCCAGCGGTCAGAGTGCAGATGATGCATGCAGTCCAGCGGTCAGAGTGCAGATGAGCGCAGGCAGTCCAGCGGTCAGAGTGCAGATGATGCAGGCAGTCCAGCGGTCAGAGTGCAGATGATGCAGGGCATCCAGCGGTCAGAGCGCAGATGATGCCAGGCAGTCCAGCGGTCAGATGCAGATGATGCTAGCGCAGTCCAGCGGTCAGATGCAGATGATGCTGGCGCGTCCAGCGGTCAGATGCAGATGATGCGCGCAGTCCAGCGGTCAGAGCGCAGATGATGCAGCGCAGTCCAGCGGTCAGATGCAGATGATGCCAGGCAGTCCAGCGGTCAGAGTGCAGATGACGCAGGCGATCCAGCGGTCAGATGCAGATGATGCAGGGCAGTCCAGCGGTCAGAGTGCAGATGATGCATGGCAGTCCAGCGGTCAGAGTGCAGATGATGCAGGCAGTCCAGCGGTCAGATGCAGATGAGGCTATGCAGTCCAGCGGTCAGATGCAGATGATGCAGGCAGTCCAGCGGTCAGAGTGCAGATGATGCAGCGCAGTCCAGCGGTCAGATGCAGATGATGCAGGCGATCCAGCGGTCAGAGCGCAGATGATGCTAGGCAGTCCAGCGGTCAGAGTGCAGATGACGCAGGGCAGTCCAGCGGTCAGAGTGCAGATGATGCCAGGCATCCAGCGGTCAGAGCGCAGATGATGCAGGCAGTCCAGCGGTCAGATGCAGATGATGCCAGGCAGTCCAGCGGTCAGAGCGCAGATGATGCCATGCATCCAGCGGTCAGATGCGCAGATGATGCTAGGCAGTCCAGCGGTCAGATGCAGATGATGCCAGGGCAGTCCAGCGGTCAGATGCAGATGATGCGCAGGGCGATCCAGCGGTCAGAGCGCAGATGATGCTAGGCAGTCCAGCGGTCAGATGCAGATGATGCGGGCAGTCCAGCGGTCAGAGCGCAGATGATGCGGCGCAGTCCAGCGGTCAGATGCAGATGCAGGCAGTCCAGCGGTCAGATGCAGATGCATGCAGTCCAGCGGTCAGAGCGCAGATGATGCTAGGGCGATCCAGCGGTCAGAGTGCAGATGATGCCAGGCAGTCCAGCGGTCAGAGTGCAGATGATGCTGCGCAGTCCAGCGGTCAGATGCAGATGATGCCAGGCAGTCCAGCGGTCAGATGCAGATGATGCTAGGGCAGTCCAGCGGTCAGAGCGCAGATGATGCTAGGCAGTCCAGCGGTCAGATGCAGATGATGCAGGCAGTCCAGCGGTCAGATGCAGATGATGCAGGCAGTCCAGCGGTCAGATGCAGATGATGCAGGGCAGTCCAGCGGTCAGATGCAGATGATGCAGGCAGTCCAGCGGTCAGATGCAGATGATGCAGGCAGTCCAGCGGTCAGATGCAGATGATGCAGGCAGTCCAGCGGTCAGATGCAGATGCAGCAGTCCAGCGGTCAGAGCGCAGATGACGCAGGCATCCAGCGGTCAGAGTGCAGATGATGCAGGCAGTCCAGCGGTCAGATGCAGATGATGCCATGCAGTCCAGCGGTCAGAGTGCAGATGATGCCATGCAGTCCAGCGGTCAGATGCAGATGCATGCGCAGTCCAGCGGTCAGAGCGCAGATGATGCCAGGCAAATCCAGCGGTCAGAGCGCAGATGATGCAGGCAGTCCAGCGGTCAGAGCGCAGATGACGCAGGCAGTCCAGCGGTCAGATGCATGATGCATGTCCAGCGGTCAGATGCAGATGCGGGCATCCAGCGGTCAGATGCAGATGATGCAGCATCCAGCGGTCAGAGTGCAGATGATGCAGGGCAGTCCAGCGGTCAGATGCGCAGATGGGGCAAATCCAGCGGTCAGATGCAGATGATGCGCGTCCAGCGGTCAGATGCAGATGATGCCAGGCAGATCCAGCGGTCAGATGCAGATGCTAGGCAGTCCAGCGGTCAGATGATGCGCAGCATCCAGCGGTCAGATGCAGATGATGCGGCAGTCCAGCGGTCAGATGCAGATGCATGGCAGCATCCAGCGGTCAGATGCAGATGATGGCAGGCAGTCCAGCGGTCAGAGTGCAGATGATGCAGGCAGTCCAGCGGTCAGATGCAGATGCCAGGCAGTCCAGCGGTCAGATGCAGATGCAGGCATCCAGCGGTCAGATGCAGATGCAGTCCAGCGGTCAGATGCAGATGCGCATGCAGTCCAGCGGTCAGATGCAGATGATGCCAGGCAGTCCAGCGGTCAGATGCAGATGATGCTGCGCAGTCCAGCGGTCAGATGCAGATGATGCAGGCAGTCCAGCGGTCAGATGCGCAGATGATGCTAGGCATCCAGCGGTCAGATGCAGATGATGCTAGCGCAGTCCAGCGGTCAGATGCAGATGATGCGCAGATCCAGCGGTCAGAGCGCAGATGATGCTATGCATCCAGCGGTCAGAGCGCAGATGATGCAGGCAGTCCAGCGGTCAGATGCAGATGCTGCAGGCGTCCAGCGGTCAGATGCAGATGATGCAGGCAGTCCAGCGGTCAGATGCAGATGATGCCATGCAATCCAGCGGTCAGAGCGCAGATGATGCTAGGCGCATCCAGCGGTCAGATGCAGATGATGCATGCAGTCCAGCGGTCAGATGCGCAGATGATGCAGGCAGTCCAGCGGTCAGATGCAGATGATGCAGGGCAGTCCAGCGGTCAGATGCAGATGATGCCAGGCATCCAGCGGTCAGAGCGCAGATGATGCAGGCAGTCCAGCGGTCAGATGCAGATGATGCAGCGCAGTCCAGCGGTCAGATGCAGATGATGCTAGGGCATCCAGCGGTCAGATGCGATGATGCGCATGTCCAGCGGTCAGAGTGCAGATGATGCAGGCAGTCCAGCGGTCAGATGCAGATGCATGCGTGTCCAGCGGTCAGATGCAGATGATGCCATGCGTCCAGCGGTCAGATCGCAGATGATGCAGCGATCCAGCGGTCAGATGCAGATGCTGCAGTCCAGCGGTCAGATGCGCAGATGATGCTAGGCAGATCCAGCGGTCAGATGCAGATGATGCTAGGGCAGTCCAGCGGTCAGAGTGCAGATGATGCATGGCAGTCCAGCGGTCAGAGTGCAGATGATGCAGGCAGTCCAGCGGTCAGATGCAGATGATGCGCAGTCCAGCGGTCAGATGCAGATGATGCAGGCAGTCCAGCGGTCAGAGTGCAGATGATGCTAGGGCAGTCCAGCGGTCAGAGTGCAGATGATGCCAGGCAGTCCAGCGGTCAGAGTGCAGATGATGCAGCGCGTCCAGCGGTCAGAGTGCAGATGATGCAGGCAGTCCAGCGGTCAGAGCGCAGATGATGCAGGGCGATCCAGCGGTCAGAGTGCAGATGATGCAGGCAGTCCAGCGGTCAGATGCAGATGATGCTAGGGCAGTCCAGCGGTCAGAGTGCAGATGATGCTAGGGCAGTCCAGCGGTCAGAGTGCAGATGATGCAGGCAGTCCAGCGGTCAGAGTGCAGATGATGCAGGGCAGTCCAGCGGTCAGGAGTGCAGATGATGCAGGCAGTCCAGCGGTCAGAGTGCAGATGATGCAGGCGAAATCCAGCGGTCAGATGCAGATGATGCAGGCATCCAGCGGTCAGAGTGCAGATGATGCAGGCAGTCCAGCGGTCAGATGCAGATGCTGCAGGCATCCAGCGGTCAGAGTGCAGATGATGCCATGCGTCCAGCGGTCAGAGCGCAGATGATGCTATGGGCATCCAGCGGTCAGATGCAGATGACGCTAGGCAGTCCAGCGGTCAGATGCAGATGATGCAGGCATCCAGCGGTCAGATGCAGATGATGCAGGCAGTCCAGCGGTCAGAGTGCAGATGATGCAGCAGTCCAGCGGTCAGATGCAGATGACGCAGGCAGTCCAGCGGTCAGAGTGCAGATGACGCAGGCAGTCCAGCGGTCAGAGCGCAGATGATGCAAGGCATCCAGCGGTCAGAGTGCAGATGATGCGCAGTCCAGCGGTCAGAGCGCAGATGATGCGGCAGTCCAGCGGTCAGATGCAGATGATGCCATGTCCAGCGGTCAGAGCGCAGATGATGCAGATCCAGCGGTCAGATGCAGATGACTGGCAGTCCAGCGGTCAGATGCAGATGCGGCAGCATCCAGCGGTCAGAGTGCAGATGATGCTAGGGCAGTCCAGCGGTCAGATGCAGATGATGGCAGGCAGTCCAGCGGTCAGAGTGCAGATGATGCAGGCAGTCCAGCGGTCAGATGCAGATGATGCCAGGCAGTCCAGCGGTCAGAGTGCAGATGATGCTGCGCAGTCCAGCGGTCAGAGCGCAGATGACGCAGCGCAGTCCAGCGGTCAGAGTGCAGATGACGCAGTCCAGCGGTCAGATGCAGATGGGCAGGCAGTCCAGCGGTCAGAGTGCAGATGATGCAGGCAGTCCAGCGGTCAGAGTGCAGATGATGCAGGCAGTCCAGCGGTCAGAGTGCAGATGATGCAGGCAGTCCAGCGGTCAGAGTGCAGATGATGGCATGTCCAGCGGTCAGAGCGCAGATGATGCAGGCAGTCCAGCGGTCAGATGCAGATGATGCAGGGCAGTCCAGCGGTCAGAGTGCAGATGCGCATGGCAGATCCAGCGGTCAGAGTGCAGATGATGCGCAGGCAGTCCAGCGGTCAGATGCAGATGATGCCATGCTGTCCAGCGGTCAGAGTGCAGATGATGCCAGGCGATCCAGCGGTCAGATGCAGATGATGCCAGCGCAGTCCAGCGGTCAGAGCGCAGATGATGCCAGGCAGTCCAGCGGTCAGATGCAGATGCTGCATGGCAGTCCAGCGGTCAGATGCAGATGCGGCAGGGCGTCCAGCGGTCAGAGCGCAGATGATGCTAGCGCAGTCCAGCGGTCAGAGTGCAGATGATGCCAGGGCAGTCCAGCGGTCAGAGCGCAGATGATGCTAGGCATCCAGCGGTCAGATGCAGATGATGCCAGGCAGTCCAGCGGTCAGAGCGCAGATGATGCTATGCAGTCCAGCGGTCAGAGTGCAGATGATGCAGGGCAGATCCAGCGGTCAGATGCGCAGATGGCATGCGCAGTCCAGCGGTCAGATGCAGATGCGCAGGCAGTCCAGCGGTCAGAGCGCAGATGATGCAGGCATCCAGCGGTCAGATGCAGATGATGCATGCGTCCAGCGGTCAGATGCAGATGCATGCAGTCCAGCGGTCAGAGTGCAGATGATGCTGGCAGCGTCCAGCGGTCAGATGCAGATGATGCATGCAGTCCAGCGGTCAGAGTGCAGATGATGCTATGGGCATCCAGCGGTCAGAGCGCAGATGATGCAGGGCGTCCAGCGGTCAGAGTGCAGATGCAGGTCCAGCGGTCAGATGCAGATGACTGCAGGCAGTCCAGCGGTCAGATGCAGATGATGCAGGCAGTCCAGCGGTCAGATGCAGATGATGCAGGCAGTCCAGCGGTCAGAGTGCAGATGATGCAGGCATCCAGCGGTCAGAGTGCAGATGATGCTATGCAGTCCAGCGGTCAGATGCAGATGATGGCAGGCAGTCCAGCGGTCAGAGTGCAGATGATGCCATGGGCAGTCCAGCGGTCAGAGTGCAGATGATGCAGCGCATCCAGCGGTCAGAGTGCAGATGATGCTAGGCAGATCCAGCGGTCAGAGTGCAGATGATGCAGGCAGTCCAGCGGTCAGAGTGCAGATGATGCTAGGCAGTCCAGCGGTCAGAGTGCAGATGACGCAGGCAGTCCAGCGGTCAGATGCAGATGATGCAGGGCAGTCCAGCGGTCAGAGTGCAGATGACTGCAGGGCAGTCCAGCGGTCAGAGTGCAGATGATGCCAGGGCAGTCCAGCGGTCAGATGCGCAGATGCTGCAGGCAGTCCAGCGGTCAGAGTGCAGATGATGCTAGGCAGTCCAGCGGTCAGATGCAGATGCTGCAGGGCAGTCCAGCGGTCAGAGTGCAGATGATGCGCAGTCCAGCGGTCAGATGCAGATGCGGCAGGCAGTCCAGCGGTCAGAGTGCAGATGATGCAGGCAGTCCAGCGGTCAGAGTGCAGATGATGCAGGCAGTCCAGCGGTCAGATGCAGAGATGGCAGGGCATCCAGCGGTCAGAGTGCAGATGATGCAGGCAGTCCAGCGGTCAGAGTGCAGATGATGCGATGTCCAGCGGTCAGAGTGCAGATGATGCAGGCAGTCCAGCGGTCAGATGCAGATGCAGGCAGTCCAGCGGTCAGATGCAGATGATGCAGGCGATCCAGCGGTCAGAGTGCAGATGATGCAGGGCAGTCCAGCGGTCAGAGTGCAGATGAGCGCAGGCAGTCCAGCGGTCAGAGTGCAGATGATGCTAGGCAGTCCAGCGGTCAGAGCGCAGATGAGCGCAGGCAGTCCAGCGGTCAGAGTGCAGATGATGCTAGGCAGTCCAGCGGTCAGAGCGCAGATGACGCAGGCAGTCCAGCGGTCAGAGTGCAGATGATGCAGGGCAGTCCAGCGGTCAGAGTGCAGATGATGCAGGCGTCCAGCGGTCAGAGTGCAGATGCGCAGGGCAGTCCAGCGGTCAGAGTGCAGATGATGCAGGCAGTCCAGCGGTCAGAGTGCAGATGATGCAGGCAGTCCAGCGGTCAGAGTGCAGATGATGCGCAGGCAGTCCAGCGGTCAGATGCAGATGATGCAGGCAGTCCAGCGGTCAGAGTGCAGATGAGCCAGGCAGTCCAGCGGTCAGAGTGCAGATGACGCAGGCAGTCCAGCGGTCAGAGTGCAGATGATGCAGCAGTCCAGCGGTCAGAGTGCAGATGCAGGCAGTCCAGCGGTCAGATGCAGATGATGCAGGCAGTCCAGCGGTCAGATGCAGATGATGCAGGCAGTCCAGCGGCCAGATGCAGATGATGCAGGCAGTCCAGCGGTCAGATGCAGATGATGCAGGGCAGTCCAGCGGTCAGAGTGCAGATGACGCAGGCAATCCAGCGGTCAGAGCGCAGATGATGCATGCGTCCAGCGGTCAGATGCAGATGATGCTAGCGCAGTCCAGCGGTCAGATGCAGATGATGGCAGGGCAGTCCAGCGGTCAGATGCAGATGATGCCATGCGTCCAGCGGTCAGATGCAGATGATGCCAGGCATCCAGCGGTCAGATGCAGATGACGCAGGCGTCCAGCGGTCAGATGATGCAGAGTCCAGCGGTCAGATGCAGATGATGCAGCCAGCGGTCAGATGATGCCAGGCAGTCCAGCGGTCAGAGCGCAGATGATGCTAGGCAGTCCAGCGGTCAGAGCGCAGATGACGGCAGGCATCCAGCGGTCAGATGCAGATGATGCAGGCGTCCAGCGGTCAGATGCAGATGATGCATGCGCATCCAGCGGTCAGATGCGCATGCATCCAGCGGTCAGATGCCAGCGCGTCCAGCAGCGCAGATGATGCTGAGCGCAGTCCAGCGGTCAGATGCAGATGATGCCAGCAGTCCAGCGGGCAGATGCCAGATGATGCGCATCCAGCGGTCAGATGCAGATGATGCGCAGATCCAGCGGTCAGATGCAGATGCCATGCGTCCAGCGCAGATCAGATGCGGCAGATGATGCCAGGCAGTCCAGCGGTCAGATGCAGATGCATGCGCAGTCCAGCGGTCAGATGCAGATGCGCAGGCGATCCAGCGGTCAGAGTGCAGATGCATGGCAGTCCAGCGGTCAGAGTGCAGATGCGATGCAGGCATCCAGCGGTCAGAGTGCAGATGATGCAGGCAGTCCAGCGGTCAGATGCAGATGATGCAGGCAGTCCAGCGGTCAGAGCGCAGATGATGCAGGCAGATCCAGCGGTCAGATGCAGATGATGCAGGCAGTCCAGCGGTCAGATGCAGATGACGGCATGATCCAGCGGTCAGATGCAGATGACGCAAGGCATCCAGCGGTCAGATGCAGATGATGCGGCAGCATCCAGCGGTCAGATGCAGATGATGCTAGGCAAATCCAGCGGTCAGAGTGCAGATGATGCAGGCAGTCCAGCGGTCAGAGTGCAGATGATGCAGGCGATCCAGCGGTCAGATGCAGATGATGCTAGGCAGTCCAGCGGTCAGATGCAGAGATGCATGCATCCAGCGGTCAGATGCAGATGATGCTAGCGTCCAGCGGTCAGAGTGCAGATGATGCAGGCAGTCCAGCGGTCAGATGCAGATGCTAGCGCAGTCCAGCGGTCAGATGCAGATGATGCAGGGCAGTCCAGCGGTCAGATGATGCCAGCGTCAGCCCAGTGGTCAGATGCATGCGCAGGCAGTCCAGCGGTCAGATGCAGATGCATGGCAGTCCAGCGGTCAGAGTGCAGATGATGCCAGGCATCCAGCGGTCAGATGCAGATGATGCGCAGGCATCCAGCGGTCAGATGCAGATGCAGCGCAGTCCAGCGGTCAGAGTGCAGATGATGCAGACCAGCGGTCAGATGCATGACGCATCCAGCGGTCAGATGCGCAGATGCATCCAGCGGTCAGATGATGCCAGCGGTCCAGCAGTGCAGATGATGCAGGCAGTCCAGCGGTCAGATGCGCAGATGATGCATGGCATCCAGCGGTCAGATGCAGATGATGCAGGCAGTCCAGCGGTCAGATGAGTGCAGGCAGTCCAGCGGTCAGAGTGCAGATGATGCAGCGCAGTCCAGCGGTCAGATGCAGATGATGGCAGGCAGTCCAGCGGTCAGATGCAGATGCTGGCGCGTCCAGCGATCAGATGCAGATGATGCGCGTCCAGCGGTCAGAGCGCAGATGATGCCATAAGATCCAGCGGTCAGATGCAGATGATGCCAGGCAGTCCAGCGGTCAGAGTGCAGATGATGCCATGCAGTCCAGCGGTCAGAGTGCAGATGACGCAGGCAGTCCAGCGGTCAGAGTGCAGATGCGCAGGCAGTCCCAGCGGTCAGAGTGCAGATGTGCAGGCAGATCCAGCGGTCAGAGTGCAGATGCGGGCAGGCGTCCAGCGGTCAGAGTGCAGATGAGCATGGGCAGTCCAGCGGTCAGAGGCAGATGAGCAGGCAGTCCAGCGGTCAGAGTGCAGATGATGCAGGCAGTCCAGCGGTCAGATGCAGATGCATGGCGCGTCCAGCGGTCAGATGCGCAGATGATGCAGGCAGTCCAGCGGTCAGAGTGCAGATGATGCTAGCGCAGTCCAGCGGTCAGATGCAGATGATGCATGCAGTCCAGCGGTCAGATGCAGATGATGCAGGGCAGTCCAGCGGTCAGAGCGCAGATGAGGCAGGCAGTCCAGCGGCCAGATGCAGATGATGCTAGGCAGTCCCAGCGGTCAGATGCAGATGCAGCAGCGCAGTCCAGCGGTCAGATGCAGATGATGGCAGGCAGTCCAGCGGTCAGAGCGCAGATGCAGCATCCAGCGGCAGATGCAGACATGCGTCCAGCGGTCAGATGCAGAGCGCATGGCAGTCCAGCGGTCAGAGCGCAGATGATGCAGGCAGTCCAGCGGTCAGAGTGCAGATGATGCTAGGCAGTCCAGCGGTCAGAGTGCAGATGATGCAGGCAGTCCAGCGGTCAGAGTGCAGATGATGCAGGCAGTCCAGCGGTCAGAGTGCAGATGAGGCAGGCAGTCCCAGCGGTCAGAGTGCAGATGAGGCAGGCAGTCCCAGCGGTTAGAGTGCAGATGATGCAGGCAGTCCAGCGGTCAGAGTGCAGAGGATGCAGGGCAGTCCAGCGGTCAGAGTGCAGATGATGCAGGCAGTCCAGCGGCCAGAGTGCAGATGAGGCAGGCAGTCCAGCGGTCAGAGTGCAGAGGATGCAGGCAGTCCAGCGGTCAGAGTGCAGATGATGCGCAGGCAGTCCAGCGGCTAGAGTGCAGATGATGGCAGGCAGTCCCAGCGGTCAGAGTGCAGATGAGGCAGGCAGTCCAGCGGTCAGAGTGCAGATGAGGCAGGCAGTCCAGCGGTCAGAGTGCAGATGATGCAGGCAGTCCAGCGGTCAGAGTGCAGATGATGCAGGCAGTCCAGCGGTCAGAGTGCGGTATCCATACGGTCAGAGCGCAGATGCCATGCAGTCCAGCGACAGATGCAGGCCATAACCCAGCGGCCAGATGGTGGAGGCAGTCCTAGTGGTTAGAGGTAGGGGAGGCAGGCATCTCAGTGGTTAGAGTGGTAGGGCGGCAGGTATCCTAGTGGTTAGAGTGGGAGGCAGGTATCCTAGTGGTTAGAGTGCAGGGGAGGCAGGTAGCCTAGTGGTTAGAGTGCAGAGGAGGCAGGGCAGCCTAGTGGTTAGAGTGTAGAGGAGGCAGGCATCCCAGTGGTTAGAGTGTAGAGGAGGCAGGCAGCCCTAGTGGTTAGAGTGTAGGGGAGGCAGGCAGTCCTAGTGGTTAGAGTGTAGAGAGGCAGGTAGCCAGCGGTCAGAGTGTAGATGGCTGTGCGGCCCAGTGGTCAGGAGTGCAGATGGAGGCAGGCATCCTATGGTTAGAGTGTAAGGAGGCAGGTAGTCCAGCGGTCAGAGTGCAGAGATGCAGGCAGTCCAGCGGTCAGAGTGCAGATGATGCAGGCAGTCCAGCGGCCAGAGTGCAGATGATGCAGGCAGTCCAGCGGTCAGAGTGCAGATGATGCCGTCCAGCGGTCAGAGCGCAGATGACGCGTCTCGTTATCAGGAGCGAAGACATGCCATGGCGATCCAGCGGTCAGATCGCAGACATGCCATGGCATCTAGCGGACAGATGATGGACAAGTACATTCAGCGGCCAGGCAGTGCAGAGGAGATGCGGCAGCCCAGCGGTCAGAGTGCAGATGATGCAGGCAGGTTCAGGCGGTTGTGAGTGAAGAGGATAAAGGCAGCCCAGCGGTTAGAGTGTAGATGGTGCAGGTAGATCTCAGTGGTTAGAGTGTAGAGGAGGCAGGTAGCCCAGTGGTTAGAGTGTAGAGGAGGCAGGTAGCTAGTGGTTAGAGTGCAGAGGTTAGGCAGGTAGCCTAGTGGTTAGAGTGTAGAGGTGGCAGGCAGCCCAGTGGTTAGAGTGCAGAGGAGGCAGAGCAGGCAGTCCCAGTGGTCAGAGTGCAGAGGGCAGGCAGCCCAGTGGTCAGAGTGCAGAGGATGCAGGCAGTCCAGCGGTCAGAGTGCAGAGGGAGGGCAGGCAGTCCAGCGGTCAGAGTGCAGAGGATGGCAGGCAGTCCAGCGGTCAGAGTGCAGATGAGCGCTACGGCAGTCCAGCGGCACAGATGCAGGTGATGCGCAGTCCAGCGGTCATGATGCAGATAGCAGTGCAGTCCAGTGGCTAGAGTGCAGATGAGCGCAGGCAGTCCAGCGGTCAGAGTGCAGATACGGCTATGCGCGTCCAGCGGTCAGAGCGACAGATGCGATGCAGGCAGTCCAGCGGTCAGATGCAGATGCGGCAATGTGCAGTCCAGCGGTCAGATGCAGATGCTAGGCATGTCCAGCGGTCAGGATGCGATGACCAGGCGCAGTCCAGCGGTCAGAGCGCAGATGACCGCAGGCAGTCCAGCGGTCAGAGTGCAGATGAGGGCTACGCAGTCCAGCGGTCAGATGCGCAGATGAGCGCTAAGGCAGTCCAGCGGTCAGAGCGCAGATGATAGCTATCCAGCGGTCATGAGCGCAGATGATGCTAGGCATCCAGCGGTCAGAGCGCAGTGATATGTCCAGCGGTCAGATGCAGATGATGCCATGTGTCCAGCGGTCAGATGCAGATGATGCCAGGGCGCCAGCGGCCAGATGAGCGCTAGGCAGTCCAGCGTCAGATGCAGATGATGCCATGATCCAGCGGTCAGATGACGCTACGAGTCCAGCGGTCAGAGCGATGCCAGCGCGTCACATGCATATGCGATGATGCGCATGTCCAGCGGTCAGATGCAGATGCCATGCGTCCAGCGGTCAGATGCAGATGAGCGCTAGCGCGGCTCCAGCGGTCAGAGGCAGATGCTGGCGTCCAGGGCATGCTGTCATGGCCAGAGTGCAGAGGAGCCAGGCAGCTAGTGGTTAGAGGAGTGCAGGCAGCCCAGCGCGAGCATTGGGCC